>NW_015555703.1:248883-268495 GCF_001515605.1 Sinocyclocheilus anshuiensis
ATTGACGCCGTGTCCCGGCCGGAACGACGAGACAAAAACATTAAAACCCTTTACAAATGAGGCATTTGTTGCATCCAGTGGGGACATAATTACTGAGTCAGTAAGTTTTTTTTTTTTTTAAACAAATTAAAGATTTTTTCAACATTTATTAAGCAATAATTGAATCAATTTAATACATTGATTTCAAATAAATGCTGTTCTTTTGAACTTTCTAAAATCCTGGGGAAAAAAATGAAAATGATTTCAACAAAGACAGCCCAATGTTTTCAACATTGATAATACCGTAATAAGAAAGATTTTTAAGCACCAAATCAACATATTACAATGATTTCTGAAGGATACTGAAGACTGGAGTAATGATGCTGAAAATTCAGCTTTGACAGGCTGACTCTGAACTTTTATAAAGAATATCTCTTTGGATTTGATTCTTTAGTCTTTGCAACTGTGCAGATCTTCTTTATGCACCAAGAGCTTGTAACACTCCAAAGAGAAAGGAAAAATTGAAATCTCATCATATGACCCCTTTAAAGTGGGCTGATTAATTTCTTAGGTGGGTCGTGTTGTGATCGGTCAGAAAGGCATCATGTCGACACCGGCTGTGTCGTGTGTGATCAGGAAGATCAAAGCTATTGGTGGCATTATTCTTACAGCCAGCCACAACCCCGGAGGACCTGACGGAGACTTCGGCATCAAATTCAATACTGCCAATGGAGGTAAAATGGCTTACATGTGATTATAAAGATGAAGGAACGTTGTCCGTGTAATACTTCACCCAAAAATCAATGAAAGATATGTATATAAATTAAGCATATGTTATGATCATAAAGAGTTATATCCTAGTGACTTTGTGTTCATGGCAGTTTAGCTCGATTCCACTCAAATTCCTATTACTATTCTATTATACTATATGACATTTTACTTTAGAGTTGATTTGTATATCTCTGTATGGTTTGATTTTCATTAGATTCTCATTACTGTAATACAGTACATTTGATTTAATGCATTTTTAACCAAAAGTAAAATAATATTATTACGTCATTAAAAAGCCCATATTGATTAACTACTAAATTTCAACCACAGTATATTTTAGATTTTACTATATTTATAATACATTTACAATATATATATATATATATATATATATATGCTGAAAATTCAGCTTTGACATCATAAAAATAGAAAATAGTTATGCTAAATTGTAATAATTTTTAACACAAAATTATTGTTTTTCTGTATTTTCAATTTTTTTAATTATAGTGTGCATGTGTGTGTGTGTGTGTGTGTGTGTGTGTATACAATACACACAATTTAAAATAAATACATGCAATGTTTGGTTTTACTGTAATAAATATATGGAATGAAATGTGCTCAATTTACATGAAGAAGGCACTATGCAAAAAAATGAATAAATAATTACGTCATAATAAATATAAATGTAATGATGTAAGCTTCATTTGCTTCAAGCAAATTATTTATTTATTTATTTAATTTTGGGGGCAAATTTAAACCCTCTTGACAGATCAAATAACATAAGGTAGACCCCAGGCTTACAACATCTACTTTAATGATACTTTTTTGTTTGAGTTATTGATCATTCCTCCATACAGGTCCAGCACCAGAGGCTGTCACAAATCAAATCTTCCAATTGAGCAGAACCATAGAGGAGTTTGCCATCTGTCCTGAACTCAGAGTCGATCTGGGGACTATCGGCAAGCAGTCCTTCGACCTGGAGAACAAATTTAAACCTTTTACAGGTGAAAACATTTGCAACGTCTGAGCTGTGATTCAAAAGAATGGCATCTTTTAATGAGAAATGAATAGAATGGATGCATGTCCTGTCGATATTCTGTCATGCAGTGGAAATTGTGGATCCAGTTGAATCCTATGCCAACTCACTGAGGAATATCTTCGATTTCGCTGTTCTAAAGGAGCTTCTGTCAGCAGACAACCACATACAAATCCGTTTAGATGCCATGCATGGAGGTGAGGAACCATATTTCTTTCCACTGATATAGAAGCAGACTGATATAGCCATTGAGTTACCTCCATAGCCAACGCTTCATCAAGTCCATTTCCCACATTTTGAAAAGAGCATTTAGAGTAGCAGCTGCATCTACTTAATGGAATGAGATGCTTCCATGTGTGCCAGTTGGATGGGGATGAGTTTAGGCTTGTGTTGCTGCCCGCTTCTGTGTGAGATTGAGTTTCCATATATGTACAGTGATCTGAATGATTAAGACGAGCTATCTGACATAACACTAGCACGGCTCTCAGCTTTCAAGGAGTAACACCATCCCACATTGATGAGCCCCTTGAAATTAAAGGAATCTTCTGCATCCATGCATGTTATTTGAGCTGTGAAGTTGACTAGGTGGATTAACTGCTGTGCTTACAAATGTAGGTTGTGGGTAGAGTTTGCTTCTTTGAAGGGATGCTTACACTAATACAAAAGATTTAGGTTTACATGGTTGTTAAAGGTATAGTTCATCCAACAATTAAAATTCTGTCATCACTTATCTTCATTTATATGTTTTGAAATCTCTCTCTCTTTGTTCAATTAAATGTTTAAAATGTTTTCACCCCAACACTTGGGGTGTTATGTGCTGCAAAATGCACTGATGTTTATGGCTAACTAAAATATAATTTTAATGTAATTTCTGTTTAAACATGCATTTAAATATATTATTATAATTACTAATATACAGTACTACTAATATTTTAAATTAAATATTTAAATATTATTTTTGATGTAGTAGTAGAAATTTAGTTTGTTTCAAAATATTAACTTTAAATGTATTTTTATAAGTATAGTTTTAAGTATAGTTAAAAATATATGTAATTTACTTGTAATTTGTTTTCACCCAAGTGAACATATTCAGTCAGCGTTATGTCTGTTGGGGCAGTGTGAACATGAGAGTTGTTTTTCATAAAATTTGAAATTCTTCAGCTGCTTTGTTGGTGTGGTGTGAATTGGCCTTATGGTAATGGCTGGAATGCGATGGATGCTGTACAGTTTAACGTTTTTAACTGAAACCAGAACATTCCTTCAATGGAATTTTTACAGTCCAGTATTTCTTACCTATGTCTGCAGGGTTTATAATTGAGAGTTTGATAGAAATTGGCTTAGTTTATTCAAACTGAATCTATGAAAATGGTCTAATTGGTAATGGAAGGATAGCTCTCAATACAAATCATCATCCAGTTTGGGGCCAGATTTACTAAACAGGGCATATTAGCATGAGATCGCAATTCCATAAATGTGCTGATAGGAGTATAAAGTTCTGTGTGAACACAGACGCATCCAGATCATTTCCATAATGACCAATGCAATCTTCCAAGAGCAGAGAAAATTAGCAACTATCACAGCCATTTCAAGCACAAGAATGGGTTAAGACATGAGTTTTTTTGGGGCGTTAAATGATGGCGCAAATCTTGGTAAATCACCTTACATGATTTATTTAAATACTCTCCTCCCATAGATTTTGTGTCTGAAAGGGAAACTCCTACAAATGCATATGCAATAAGGTCAATCGCAAAAATAACTGCATATCCATGCCTTTTTATCACTAGTAGTCTTTAGTAAATCCTGACAGTAGATTTTCTAACACCAATAGAGGGTTTGCCCTGGCTCAAGTTAGTAGTAATTATGGCCCTTGGTCTTCTATCTCATTAAAAGTGCTGTATGTATTTTTTTGACTGTGCTAAAAAATTAAATATATAATATGTATGCAGATACTGTATTTAGGAAACATGGTAAGTTTACATACTTGTTTCTCCAAAAAAAACAACACTACAACCAATTATTCTACTTTGAAATGTGTACTCTGTGTCGCAATGTCTGTATTTGTTTTTGGTCTGTGTGATTCCGCTTACTGCCAACATACCCAATAGTATTTCGACACCCCGGGTTGCCAGTTGACGGGAAACACACAACATATTGCAACCACTGAACCCAGCAAAGGTCAGAGATCGCAGATTTTGCTCGACCTAAAAAGCTTCAGCATCCATCTAAAAAGCTCTATGAGCAGAGGAATATTAAAAATTGGATAAATCAACTCTACAACTTACAGTGTAAGGCTTGTTGCCTTCCGTTGTCAGTTGCGCTCGTTCCTATTGCATGTCCTCAATCTGGCAACCCGCATGAGCGTCCAGTCTTAGGAGGAGGTGGCAGGAGAAACAACTCTCTCCAATATTTTGAATTTGGACTGCAGTGCCCATCTCAACCGCTAGCTGTCAATATTACATACTGCACATTTAAAAGCACTGACTCTTTGAACTCTTGTTGTTGAACCTCCATTGGTTGTACAGTGACTGGGCCGTATGTGAAGAAGATCCTGTGTGAGGAGCTGGGCTCCCCTGCAAATTCAGCCATTAACTGCGTACCTCTGGAGAACTTTGGAGGTCGCCACCCAGACCCCAACTTGATCTATGCCTCTGAGCTTGTTGAGACGATGAAGAGCGGACAGTATGACTTCGGCGCTGCTTTTGATGGTGACGGTGTAGGTGTTGAGACATTGAGATCAGTGTTACTGTACGACCTTTGACCCAAGCAGAAGTGCTCAAGTGACAGTCAGCATAACATTTTCTTGACCCTGGCCTCACTCTCTCTCTTTCTAGGACCGTAATATGATCCTCGGGAAGCACGGCTTCTTTGTAAACCCCTCCGACTCAGTTGCTGTCCTTGCTGCAAACATCTTCTGCATTCCTTACTTCCAGCACACAGGAGTAAGAGGCTTTGCTAGGAGTATGCCCACCAGTGCAGCTTTGGACATGTGAATATTACTCCTAAATGTTTCACACTATTAAAGATGTACACTTGACAGGACCAGCTGCATTTCCACTCACTCTTCTGTTTTATTCAGGGTGGCCAGAGCCACCAAGATCCAGCTATATGAGACCCCAACCGGATGGAGGTTTTTGGGGAGCTTGATGGACGCAGGTCGTCTCTCATTGTGTGGGGAGGAAAGTTTTGGCACAGGTAATGAATGTACGACGCATAAAATAGTGTTACCATACATCCTCTTTTTCATCGGAAATACATCAGGATTGCTACAATGTCCAGGTTTTGGCTTCCGTCCTGTTTTCCTATATTGTTCTCAAACTTGCTGAAGGTAATGACTGAAAAGTAGTTTGACAAATATGTGCAGGCATTGTACATAAACTACCAGTTGTGGTGTGCGAGAAGGTGGGATCTACAGAGAACAATCAAACCAATGCAAATATGTGTATATATAATGTATGAGGATTGCAGAGAGCATGTCAGTAGGAAAACAAACCCAGAGGTTTTAGGCAATTTAGAAATCCTGGCCAGGACTTGTCCAGGAAAAAGAGGATGTATAGTCACTCTACATATAAAGACAAAAATAAATTCATTTAAAAATATATATATACACTGAACAAAATTATAAACGCAACACTTTTGTTTTTGCCCCCATTTTTCATGAGCTGATGAACAATATTTGATAGAAATAGGCCTTTTGTGTACATAGAAAAAGGCTTAGATCTTTGAGTTCAGCTCATGAAAAATGGGGGCAAAAACAAAAGTGTTGCGTTTATAATTTTGTTCAGTGTATATAAGTCATGACCTATCGGCTCATTTCAATCACATAGCATTCTGCAGAAATTACAGTGATGGAAATGACATTTAAAAACGCCTTGCTATGCATTCTTATGAGTAAAGATTCTTTATTGGCATCTGTGGCTCCATGAAGAACTTTTAACATCCATGGAACTTTTCCATTCCACAAAATGTTCTTTATAGAAGAAAGTGGTTCTTCAGATTATTACAATTTTCTTCTCACTTGGATAAAAATGGTTATTTTAAGAACTGTTCACTGAAAGGTTCTTTATTGACAAAAAATGGTTCTTCAGTGGCGTTGCTGAAAAGAACCCCTTTTGGAACCTTAATTTTTTAGACCGTATAAGGCTAATTTAAATAGGTAGCATAAGTAGCATTTTCACATTACAGCTTGATTAAAAATGACACACTAAAATGATTCTGTTCAAATGATATTTACCTGGGTTTTTCCTCTGTTTGTTTTCTTTCTTTCTTTCTTTCTTTCCTTATAATCTCATTCTCATCACTAAAACCATTGCCTCCATGGTCAAATAAATAAATGAATACAAATGAACTAAACAAAAAAATTATTAGAGGTTTTGTTGGAAATAACCGAGGGACAGTTTAAATTTGTGTTAAACATATCAAATTAAACAAAAATCAATAATAAACACTTAAATTATGACTAATTTCTTATGGATACTTTAAAAATGTTATGTTTCATATACGCAGTGCTGGGTAGTACCTGATTACATGTAATCTGAATTACATAATCACCTTCAAAAAATGAAGTACTTGTAATTAGATTATACTGTATTACATTTTAAAATACTCGTAATCAGACAACAGTTACTTTTTGATTGATTACATATTATTAAACATTTTCAATAAATAATTTAATTTTAAAATATTATACATCAATACATATTTATATGATGGAATTTGGTATTTTAAGACTAAGTCTCGGTCTAAGATGAGGATAAATCACTAAATTCTACATTGCATTTTGAGCATACAATACAGGGTAACACTTTATTTCGATAGTCCACTTTAGACACTCTATTAACAGTAAGTAACTTTGCAGCTACATGTCAACTAGCAGTTAGTAGAGTATTAGTAGACTGTCTGCTTAATATCTTCTAACACTTTCTTTGTCAACTTATTCTACTAACCCTAAACCTACCCTAACAGTCTACTCTGAGAGTTAGTAGACATGTAGTTGCAAATTAATGAGAATTAGTTGACATGTAGTTGACATGTAGTTACAAAGTTACTTATAGTTAGTAGAATGTCTAAAGTGGACTATCGAAATAAAGTGTAACCCAATACAGTTTTAATGTGACTTTCATTCAACAAAATCTTATTATTTTTAATCCTTGGGACATAAAAGTGACCACAGTTGAAGAAACACCCACAACAGATTGTGCAAGATACACTTTTAAAAAATAAAGGCTTTTTATCGGCATTGATGGTTCCATTAAGAACCTTTAACATCCATGGAAACTTTCTATTGGATAACAGGTTGTTATTAACAGAAAAAGTTCTTTACACTAAGGTTTCAAAAGAGGTTTTTCATAGCAATGCCATAGAAGAACCTTTTTTGGATCCCCAAAGAACCTTTCAGTGAACAGTTAAAACGTTTTTTTTTTTTTTTATTTGCTCTTCTCTCCGTAGGTTCAGATTATATACGGGAGAAAGATGGGCTGTGGGCAGTGCTAGCATGGCTGTCCATCCTAGCGGTGAGGAGGCAAAGTGTAGAAGACATTATGACAGACCACTGGAGAACCTACGGGAGGAACTACTACACCAGGTGCACTATCAGTAAAAGATGCCTTCTACATATGCAGTCTAGTCAGACATTTGTTTGTAGATTGATGGCATGTTTTTACGTGACAGATTTGACTATGAGGAAGTGGATTTAGATGCGGCTGTGGAGATGATGTTGGATCTGGAGCTGATGATTTCAGACAGGGCATTCATTGGGCAAGTGTTTACTGTGGGGGAAAAGAAATACCAAGTGGAGGCGGCAGACAATTTTGAGTACAGTGACCCTGTGGATGGAACCATTTCAAGAAATCAGGTAATATAGTGGATTCTCTTTGTTGAGCAGGCATTTGTCACAGGCATACTGTTATTACTCTAATAAATTGTATAAAACGACTACATTAGTATTAAGAACATGTAAACATTCCCTGTAGGGTTTGCGGATCATTTTTAAAGGAGGTTCTCGCATCATCTTTCGTCTCAGTGGGACCGATAGTTACAGAGCCACAGTTCGTCTGTATATCGACAGTTACGAGAAAGATATAAACAAGCTCTTTCAGGACCCACAGGTAAATTATGACTTATTTCTTATGGAACTTATACTTCTAAAATGTTATGTTTCATACACAGTGCTGGATAGTAACTGATTACATGTAATCTGGATTACATAATCAGATTCCAAAAATGTACTTGTAATTAGATTTAAAATACTCGTAATCAGACTACAGTTACTGTTTTTACTGATTACATGATATTATTGATTACATACTATTCACAATAGCAAATAAATTATTCATAATTTTCTTTTTTTAGTTCTTTTTCAGAACTTTTTCCCAACATTTCAACACTGCATCAACCACTGATGAACACATTACTTTTTATTTGAACTATAAATCAGTGGGTTATTTAACCATGTTTTACTGTCTTAAGAAGGCTTTTGTCTTTCAAACACATTAAAATGCACAAATTCACGTTCTTATTTACATGTAATGCAGGGATTGCCAAACTCTTTTGTCAACTAACCCTCTTTCACCTAATAAATTTAATTGAAGTACTCCCTGAGATTTTAAGGTATAGTAAGTTAGTAATTAACACATTTGCATGTTCACTGTTCTCTGACTGGTCACATGTCATGCAAGTAAACAAATAAATATTTCATATTTTTAGTAAGTGTTTTATTTTTATTGTTGTTATTTATGTTACATTTTTATGATGTAATTAGCCTAATTATTAGATTAACATTAAACTCAAGAATTCCCTGCAGTTCCTTAACAAAACCCAGTTTGGGAAACCTTAATGTTTAATGCACTTCATGTTGTTAATTACAACGAGTGCAATATATTTTCTTTCTCTTAGCATTTTTATATCAATATGGTCATATACAAGATTATCCTAATTTAATCAATATTATAAACGAGTTAGGTCTAAAGTAATAAATAATTACTCAAAAATTAGCCTGATTATATTACTTAAAATGTGTAATGTCGTGGATTAATTTTTGTAATGTAAATTTCAGAATCAGTAACGGACAACCCAGCACTGTTCATATCTTACCCACTGATCTATAATAGAGAACATATATATAGATAGTCATATATATATATATATGATAAAACGAGCAAAAATGTTTGGAGTAATACGTTTTTAGTTTTGTTTTGTGTCACAGGTGGCGCTGGCGGAGCTCGTCACCATTGCCCTGCAGCTTTCAAAGATACATGAAAGAACCGGGAGAAGAGGCCCTACTGTTATTACATGATTAGATTAAATGTCATATTTACATTTTCTTTTCTTTTTTTTTTTTTTTACTAAACATTGCTTTCAAGTAAAAGTATAATTGCAGCATTTTCTCGCATTATCAGAAAAATAAGTTTAGCTTATCAATATTAATTACGTCACTTGACGCTCCAGGAAGGTTACTGCGCAACGTGCCTATGACTCAATTAATATTCACGAGCCAACCACTGATGAAAGTTGTATTCCTGAATGCACTGCCCAACAACCAACCACAGGCACTCATAAACAAACAGAGGCGGACAGTAACTAAGTACATTTACTTGAGTATTGTACTTAAGTACACTTTTTGAGTATCTGTACTTTACTTGAGTATTATTTTTTCTGGAAACTTATGACTTTAACTTCACTACATTTGAAAAACAAATATTGTACTTTTCACTCCACTACATTTCTATCAAGGTCCTCGAAGTAGAAAGTCATTACTATGTGGCAGCTTTGAAAGTCAGTGGGTGATTTTTTTCTTCTCTAAAACGTGACTTTCTTTTTTTCAGACAGTTTATCAGTAATCACTCTTGGGGCTACATGAAGTGATTTCCCAGCATTTTTTGAGCACTGACCAGTTCCAAATGTGATATTTATTTACAACAATTCAATAATAAGAAGTTAATATTGTGGTTTATATTAGACACAATATTGTCTGATTTAGCTAAATTGTGTAAGTGAAAATATTACCTATAAAGCCACAGAAGAACTGTTGTGCATCTCCTAATAAAACACAAAAGGTGTTTGACTGAAGCAGCACTGCAGACCGTTCTGTGTGTGACATCAAAGTACAGTGAGAACGATTAGACAGCATTTTTAAAATTTTTGTTTTGATGTCAAATAAGTCTTGCTGTTTTGCATTTTTGTTAAAGCAGTGTTGCTGTTGTAAAGTTATACAGCTACAGTTGTGTTGCTGGGGTTTAAAGCAGGTTTGATTTCTTCCTTATCAGTCTGTATTTACAGTAATTTCACTGTACACTCTGTTCAAATGTGGATGAATGGCTACACATAGATGTATCCAGAGCTGTGTGAGATCACTACCGTCCTGCTTTTGTGGGGGTGGGTAGGGGTGTTAAATTATTTTTTTTTGTTTTGGTTTTTTTCCCCCATAGGTTTTTAACGTTCTACAAGCTCTTTATTCCAAAGATACTACAAGCTAGTCAGTGTATTCAGTAGGTGTAATGTATTGTAAGTTGCTTCAGAGGTGTTGCATGTATTACATACACCAATAAAACAGTGCATTGACATAAAAAAGGAAATTTACTTTTGGTACTTAAGTACTTTTAAAAGCAAGTACTTCTGTACTTTTACTTAAGTAAAAATCTGTCTTTACAACTTTTACTTGTAATGGAGTAATATTTGACCAGCAGTATCTGTACTTTCACTCAAGTAATAGAGTTGAGTACTTTGTCCGCCTCTGTAAACAAACTCTGATAATACCCTGGCTGAAATGAGACACAGCTGTTACCGACAGGTAACTGCTGATAACAGATACAGTGGGTACGGAAAGTATTCAGACCCCCTTAAATTTTTCACTCTGTTATATTGCAGCCATTTGCTAAAATCATTTAAGTTAATTTTTTTTCCTCATTAATGTACACACAGCAGGGGGTCTGAATACTTTCCGTACCCACTGTATGTTAAGGAATATGGTCTTTTTTTTATAAAACAGTAAAATGTGCCAGCACTGATTGAGTGCAAATTATTAATTCATTACGGGGTTTGACGTAAAATCCTTAAAAGGACTTGAGTAAACTTGCTTAAAGGGGTCCTATTATGCTTTTTCACTTTTTGAATGTTTGGGCATAAAAAAGATCTTCAAACTTACAAATCTCAAACTCCACTCCAAAGGGAGATATTTCGTTTTTTAAAAATCCCTTATCAAGAACTAGAACAAACGGCTCGTTTGGACCACAGCGTTTGTTTTCCAGGTTCTGTGATATCACAAAGCGGTCCATTAGAATATCATTAAAATAATTCCCGCCTACGGAAATTCGGATGGTTGGGGGGTGGGGAGGGCCGAGGTCGTGGTTCGAACGCTTGGTTGAGTGCATCAGACAAGACGACACCAAGAAGAATTGCTGCTGTAGCCTCAAGTTTTCGCAAGTTATTACACATGCAACTGAATAATTATGTATGTAAATATGTATGTTACAATTATGAAAAGTTTTTATAAGAAATTGCTGACAGTTAAAATTGGATGTCATTCTCATTTAATCTTGCATGTAATGTCTGATAAAGCAGTGTTTTTTTGAGCAAGCGCTGCTTTGTGTACAGCCGTTACCGGGGAAACCTCGATCTCTGCCACTCCAACAGCACCCCCTGCTGGCAGAGAACGAGTTTGCATATATATGCCGCCTGGGAAACACTGGACTATGGTATAAATAAATTCAACTGTATAACAGTTTCACTGCAATTCATGTTATAATGTTAGAATTAAATAACAATAAAAATAATACATATGCACTTATCTGTACATAGTAAATGCAGTTATTTTTAAGCGATTGTTGACATCCTATCTAAAACCTGATTTAGCTAAAAAAAAACAATAACGTTACCACTCTAATATGTCTTGCAATATCCGTGCGTCGTGCAAAGGTTCGGCGCGATTCTCTTGTTCAATATTCCCTGGTTCTGAATCCGGCTCAAATTGATATGGCAATATTGACGCCATCCAAGAGAAAGGTATTGTAATAATGTAAATTATGTAAAAAAAAATAATACGTTTTTCGAACCACCAAGCATGAGAGCATGTTCTAGTACACCCCCAAAACAAAATCAAGACTTTGTAAAAGACAAAATTCTCACATTTCAACAGGTTACAGGCCACATGCACATATATAGTATAGCGGCCTCTATATTCACTCTATTATTCAGTATTCACAATCATTTTAAATCATTCTCTTGCCTACTGCTCAAGAAATCAGTAACCATGGAAGCTTATAACATGCTGTCCTACTCTCCATCAACACAAGTCGTTAAGGACAGCCAGAAGCTGGAGGGTAAGAATAACTCACCAACTCCACCTTTCACATCATTACAACTATATCAAATTTACAAAAAATCATATTAACATGACAATACTTCCAAACAATATTTTTTCACTCGTTAAAACATCCTTTTTCAGGTGTGGGGCTGAAGTCAAGGCAGAGGCAAGGCCACTAATCTTCACTCTTTTACTGCCTAGTTTTGTAATAGGTATCAAAAAAATATAGACTTTATAAACAAACCAGCTCCTCTTCTTTACAAGACAAGTGTTTAGAATTGTCTTTGAAAAGTATTTCAGCATATGGATGAAAATTGCCACCACTAATACAGAACTTCTGATAGGAAGCGAATGTAAGTGATCTGATCTTTTAGACTGTACTTTTAGTGATAGTGTGGAATACATCAACAAAGAGTATCAGCAAATCTAATGTTAGAGCTTTATTTGCCATCTTTGCTACAGGCAAATCATTTACTTTAAAAACATTCTGCATGACACGAGTTGATCTCTTCAAGATGTATGTTCTCAAATATAATCTGATGTGGAGATGATCTGCCAAAATTCACTGATATTCCTCATTTTAGCTTCAGATGAATTTATCAACTATACAGAGAGATGTGTGGTCCAGTCAAATCAAATGTCAATAAGACAGATCATCTTATTCAAGCACAGTGCAACATGTGAGTTGT
This sequence comes from Sinocyclocheilus anshuiensis, assembly GCF_001515605.1. Lineage (NCBI taxonomy): Eukaryota > Metazoa > Chordata > Actinopteri > Cypriniformes > Cyprinidae > Sinocyclocheilus > Sinocyclocheilus anshuiensis. The sequence continues at coordinate 261,656 of NW_015555703.1, forward strand.
TGTTACACATTTCCACTCATTACTTACAAGCTCAGTAATTACTCAAACAGTAATAAAAAAATGTAGTTTAAATTAAATATTGTTTACATTCCTGACATAAAGGGGCACTTGTAATATCCTGTATTATTCTATTCCCATTTGTACGGACTCTTGTAAACTTGCTTAGATAGTCATTAGTAGTCATAATAATCAAAAAAGTTGAAAAAGAAATAATTTTGACTTTTTATTTCATAATTGACATATTAAACATTCATTAAATCATTTTGATTTAAATAAAAATTAGAAATTGACAAGAGGTCTAAATTATTAGATAAAAAGTTATAATTATAAAAAAATCTAATTTTGTCACAATTATGACTGTTGATTTCATAACTGTTATTTATAATTATGACTTTGTATCTCATAAGTTTTACTTTTTGTTTTATAATGATGACTTTTGTCATAATTATGATTTGCCAAAGCATGATTCTTATACAGTATGGCAAAAATGGGCTTCCATGCAAGGACTAGTTTTGCTCATTTTGTTATTAAAAAGTAGAGTAGAAAGTATTAGTGTAGTATCTGTTAAAGAATTGCACTCCATAGACTTTTCAACTTTTCATTTTTTCACTTCCTATAATCAATCTATGATTTTATTCAGTGGATATAATTTGCTTTACATTTACATATATACTATTTGATATTGGAACACCCTTATAAACACCAGAACAGTAAAATACTCTACACATTGTTATTCTACGTTTTATGGTCATGCAGCCCTGTTCAGAAGCTTCCAAAGAAAAAAAACAAAGCGCACCCGGATGGAACGCATGAGAAAACTCTACATGCAGTGCAAATCTCCAGGTGATTCCTCCTGTAAATCAGTCTGTGTTCTCTTTCAGGGTGTTTTCACACTTGAGTCCACTTTAAAAGAACCAAACTCACACCCAGATCCCACCTCACCTTCTGCTATGTGTCCCACTAGAACTGCTGACCCCCCAGATTCCTGGTCCTGCTCTGGCTCTGTGTCCAGATGAGCAGGAACACTGGGAGCGAGAAATGGACGAACTGGTGGAATGGACTCACTCCCTTTCTTTGACCTACTGTATGACTTCTAGGACAAATTAAGATATCACATGATCGTATAAACACAAGTCAAAACAGTTTTTTTATGATATAGCATATTAAAGAAAAATGTTACAATACAATCAACTGAATATAACACCCAGTAAGACTATTTAAAAAATAATAAAATGAAATTACAATCATGACAATATTTATCCACCATGCATTTTAATAGATCTCTTTTTATCTGTCTGTCTATCTATCTATCTATCTATGTCTGTCTGTAATAAGGTGCTTTTCCACCATCAGGCTGAACTGTCCTCATCGCTTAACCATTCCATTGGACATGGTTTCGATTTCCACTGTGGGGCTGACAACAGAGCTCGTAATACAAATGTGTCAGTCGTTGCCTTGGTAATGCAAGTGTTTACATACGGTATATATATGAGATGTAATTAGCATCTGCATTATGAAGGATGACCAGATATTTCTGTTTGCTTCACTCAAATAGCACGCTTGGCCAGCTATAGAGAGAAACTAGTAGCTAGACAACAAACAACTGACCAATCCTGAGTGGCGACATCACTACACGCATTCTGTCTGCACGGTTTCGAGCCGAGAACGGTTCTTAATCACGCCGTGCCGAACAGAGCTGAAGTGGAAACATAATTGGTTTCTTACCATTCTTAGAACCGTTCAGCCCGACATTGGAAAAGCAGCTATAGATTGTCCAGTAAAATACAACAAATATTAGGGGTGTAACGGTACACAGAAGTCACGGTTCGGTACGTACCTCGGATTCGGAGTCACGGTTCGATCAACAGGAAATTCATTTTTTCATTTATTTTGAACAGACAGTAGTGCTACACACACATGTAGCATGAGCAGTTGTTTTTGTTTAATATTTGAATTAGATTTTATAATTTCAAGCAAAAACAGAATGGTCTGACTTTAGATTTGTGAAATTATGCTACACATAGACCTTGCCTTGATATTGTTATATAAATTTGATACTGTATGAATTTATGTCTGTATAAATGATATTCTGCAGTTGTCTGTCTGTCTCTTTTGTTTTATGCAGTAGATTCAGTAAATTCTGAATAAATATTTTCTCGGTTATTCAGAGAAGAGAGAGAGTTATATATTCCTAATACAGGCATTGGGACAACAGCTGGTATATTTCATGTTTTTTAAATAACCTAAACTGCAAAATGTACCTTTAAATGGAAATAACATTCAAATAACGTAACCTAAAATCTTCCTATAAGTCTTTAAACCTGTGTAGATAAAAGTAAATAAAGAAACTCTGGTTATTGCAGTACTAACAAAAATCTGAACTTCTATACAAGTACATTTTAAATAATTATTTGTATTACTGATATAATGTTATTAGTGCAGTACTAGCAAAAGTCTGAACTTCTAAAAAAAAAAAAAGTACATTTTATATTATTATTTATTATTTTGATATATATATATATATATATATATATATATATATAATTTTAGTGTAGTATCTGTTAAAGAATTGCACTCCATAGACTTTTCAACTTTTCATTTTTTCACTTCCTATAATCAATCTATGATTTTATTCAGTGGATATAATTTGCTTTACATTTACATATATACTATTTGATATTGGAACACCCTTATAAACACCAGAACAGTAAAATACTCTACACATTGTTATTCTACGTTTTATGGTCATGCAGCCCTGTTCAGAAGCTTCCAAAGAAAAAAAACAAAGCGCACCCGGATGGAACGCATGAGAAAACTCTACATGCAGTGCAAATCTCCAGGTGATTCCTCCTGTAAATCAGTCTGTGTTCTCTTTCAGGGTGTTTTCACACTTGAGTCCACTTTAAAAGAACCAAACTCACACCCAGATCCCACCTCACCTTCTGCTATGTGTCCCACTAGAACTGCTGACCCCCCAGATTCCTGGTCCTGCTCTGGCTCTGTGTCCAGATGAGCAGGAACACTGGGAGCGAGAAATGGACGAACTGGTGGAATGGACTCACTCCCTTTCTTTGACCTACTGTATGACTTCTAGGACAAATTAAGATATCACATGATCGTATAAACACAAGTCAAAACAGTTTTTTTATGATATAGCATATTAAAGAAAAATGTTACAATACAATCAACTGAATATAACACCCAGTAAGACTATTTAAAAAATAATAAAATGAAATTACAATCATGACAATATTTATCCACCATGCATTTTAATAGATCTCTTTTTATCTGTCTGTCTATCTATCTATCTATCTATGTCTGTCTGTAATAAGGTGCTTTTCCACCATCAGGCTGAACTGTCCTCATCGCTTAACCATTCCATTGGACATGGTTTCGATTTCCACTGTGGGGCTGACAACAGAGCTCGTAATACAAATGTGTCAGTCGTTGCCTTGGTAATGCAAGTGTTTACATACGGTATATATATGAGATGTAATTAGCATCTGCATTATGAAGGATGACCAGATATTTCTGTTTGCTTCACTCAAATAGCACGCTTGGCCAGCTATAGAGAGAAACTAGTAGCTAGACAACAAACAACTGACCAATCCTGAGTGGCGACATCACTACACGCATTCTGTCTGCACGGTTTCGAGCCGAGAACGGTTCTTAATCACGCCGTGCCGAACAGAGCTGAAGTGGAAACATAATTGGTTTCTTACCATTCTTAGAACCGTTCAGCCCGACATTGGAAAAGCAGCTATAGATTGTCCAGTAAAATACAACAAATATTAGGGGTGTAACGGTACACAGAAGTCACGGTTCGGTACGTACCTCGGATTCGGAGTCACGGTTCGATCAACAGGAAATTCATTTTTTCATTTATTTTGAACAGACAGTAGTGCTACACACACATGTAGCATGAGCAGTTGTTTTTGTTTAATATTTGAATTAGATTTTATAATTTCAAGCAAAAACAGAATGGTCTGACTTTAGATTTGTGAAATTATGCTACACAAGACACCTGCACAAAACAACTGCAGATGGACTGAATGAAAATGCTAATTTATTCTCTGACAGCAGGTGGCGTCTATGGAACAGCAGCGATATAGAGTTTCCTCGGTTACCTGCGCTTATAAACACTACTTTAATATGTTTTATATGGAGGTAAGAGGAAAAGAAAATGCCATCAAAACATTTCTGAAGATGGTTAGTTCCTCTCAGAGATACATTCATATAAACCCCCACATATTTGTCTTCCTATATTTTGAGCATAGTGTACAGTGATTATACCTTATAGCCGGTCAACCGAAACTTTCCCACACTGCTTAAAAAAAAAAAATTAAAAAAAAAACAGGCAGTTCTTCGAGCTCTTGCGTGCGCGTATCCGTTAAGTCCACAAGACTGTAGGGTGTCCCATTCGTCATTTTAGCTTTCAGAAGGGTCGCTATGTGCCCTCGATGCCCACTGCTGCCGAGCCCACACTGAGGCGAGCTCAGCAGCAGACTTCTACACGACAGTCAAAGCGGCATTACGTCACGAAAGTGTGGAATCATAGAAAGACTGCGAGGGTTTAGGGTGGGATTTGGTACAGGGCCTATGACTGACTGTATTTGTCGTCTGACTGCATGAACCGAACCGTGACATCAGTACCGTTACCGTTCGGGACAAATACATGTACCGTTACACTCCTAACAAATATGTCTCCTGTGATATTAAGGCACGTCTGCGTTTTTTCTTTCATTGAAACAATTCATGTATTTTTATACATTATGGGCCAGATTTACTAATCAAGGCAAATTAGCATGAAATCGCAATCCCCTAAAAGCGCCAATAGGAATGTAAAGTTCTGTGCATGATCTACTGACAATGAGAAAATTAAAGAACACAGACACAACCAGATCATTTCCATAATGACCAATGCAATCTACCAAGAGCAGAGCAAATTAGCAACTATCGTGTCATGTCAAGCGCAAAATTAAGACATGCTTTTTTGGGCTTTAGATAATGCCACAAATACCACAGTAAACTGACTAGCTCAAACCTTAGTAAATCACATTGCGTGATTCATTTAAATACTCTTCTACCATAAATTTTGCATTTATAAGGGAAACTCCTACAAATGCATATGCAATAAGGTCAGCCGCAAAAATAGGCTTGTTTTAGATGCATCAGCGCTGCGCAGACCGATTGGCGTGTGACATCAACGTACGGCGAGAGTGATTTAAAAGCTTAAGAGTTGGCTGCTCTCTAATCACACTCGCGGTACTTTGATGTCATATGCCTATCGTTCTGTGCAGTGCCGATGCATCTCGAACAAGCCTAATGACTGTGCCCATGCCTTTTCATGACAGTAGTTTTTTAATGCCTGAAGAGGGTTTGCACTGGTGTAAGCTGTTAGTAAATCTGGCCGTAAATTTGATGTGGCTTCAGCTTTTTTAAATGAACCTTTTTAATACTTGATACTTGTTGAGTGCTAAGCGGTGTGTTAAGTGTTTTTGGAGGTAGATGATTAACTGGCAAAGATCTGAAGCGAAAGTAATGTGCATAATTTTTCTTGGTATAATGAGAACGATACGTACAAATACAAAATGCATCTGAATTCTGTAGGTGGATCTGATCTGATGAATGGAAGTTAGATGTTTTCTCTAGTGAGGAAAAACTCAAACTCTTTGATTAGGCTATTGAAGTCCACTCTGTTTTCTGGGGCATGACTCCAGCACCTGCGTATCTGAGTGTACACCTGCAGCCACAGAAACACATCTTTTGAAGAAACTGCCCATAATATAATATGATATAATAATGATATCAGGGAGGCTGTATCTCCGAGGTCAAATATCTCACCATTTCAGGGCATGAATCTGGACACGGCATCCTCCAGCCTTTCTCAAGAGCATCTACCAGCCTGGCCATGGTCATCTGCCCATGAGACCGGCCAATCGACTTCAGGAATACCTACCAGAGAAACATATAAGAACAGGAATTAGCAAATAGGTCACTGTGATTGTAATACCTGATGTATTCAAATAAGTTAGTATGAGCTTTGTAATGCTCACCTGTGGTGGGCTGTTCTCACGGTCACAGTAGGACATGATTTCATAAAGAGTGACTCCAAATGACCAAACATCAGATGCCTTATAGAACTTCCGATTAATCAGACATTCTGGAGCATACCTACACAGACAGAAGACATGACCCATGTTTAGCAGGACCTTCAGTGGACGTCTATGCAAATATACAGTGCAACTATGGACATACAAACTTAAAAACGCATGCTGAACACATGCTTTTTAAAAAACAATTAGTGAAAGGTAGTGTCTGCAGTATAACAACAACAACAAAAACTAAAATAAAGATAAATGTAACAATTGAAAAGTTTGTGGTCAGTAAGAATTTAAAATAACAGTTTTCTATTTCCCTCTATTTAAAAATTTAATTTATTCCCGTGATGCAAATCAGATTTTTCAGTCTCCAGTCTTCAATGTCACATGATCCTTCAGAAATCATTCTAACATGCTGATTTGATGCCCAAGAAGCATTTATTACCAATTTTGAAAACACTGCTTAATATTTCTGTGGAAAACCATGATACATTTTTTTAAGATTTTCTGATGAATAGAAAGATTAAATGAACTGCATTTATTTTATCATTTATTATTTATTTTAACTGCATTTATAGAAATCTTTTGTAAAATTATAAATGTCTTTAGTGTCACTTATAATCAATTTAATACATCCTCGCTGAATAAAAATATTACCTTCAAAATGTATCTTACTGACCCCAAAGTGTAGAAATGTTCTTTATAAATACATTATTATATATTAATAAATAAATAAATA
>NW_015555703.1:268690-278655 GCF_001515605.1 Sinocyclocheilus anshuiensis
TATATATAAGCTTTATAAATTTGATTTTAAAAAGTACTATATTTGTCACGGTTTTGGTTTGTTAGTTCTGGTTTAGAGTTTGTTTTTATTCTGTTTCTCTGTTCTGTTCAGGTTTGAGGTTCTTTGTTAATCTCCTAGTCTGTTAATTAGTTCAGTTCTCCTCCGTTCTCTCCCTGCTTGTTTCTATGGCTACTGATTTGATTAGGTTCCTCAGTTCAAGTGTGTTTTAGTTAGGTTCTCCCTTTGTTTGTCCTGTCTATTTAAGCCCTGTGGTTCTTTCAGTTTACTGTCAGTTGTACGTTGTGTTAAGTTGGTTGTTTTGTCCCTGTTCTGGAGTTTTATGTTAGGTTCTGAATAAAGACTGCTGCACATGGATCCGGTTTCCTTTCTGCTGCAACCAACGCCGACAATATTCATAAAACATAATTTGTTGCATTTTCAAGGTCATCATGGTAGGTGTTTGAATTAAAAGGGAGAAGGTAATAGCTTTTCAGATGTACAAATCATTTGTCTTTTACAGAAATATTCAACACATCTAAAAGCAACACACTCAAACAGTGATTTACATAGTGATTAAAATAATCAAAGATATACAAGCAGGAATGAGTGCTGCTTTACCAGTACACAGGACTGTCCTGTTCTTCAGTCACTTTGTAATATTCCTTATCATCTTTGATGCTCTTAGTCAGACCAAAGTCCCCGATCTTCACAAGTGATTCATTCTCCACTAAGATGTTTCTTGCTGCCAGATCCCTGTGGATGTAGTTCTGAGATCCCAGGTACTCCATACCCTGACAAACACAATATTTATATTAAAAGATGGCAGTTATTCATAGTGATCGCTACTGTTGTGCCGCCTAAAAAGTATTTGGACACTTAAGTCACAAATCAAAATATCTGTATGTAATTGCATTGGATACAAAATATCAAAAAGTGGCATGTGAAAGCTTTAGTGTGAAAACATAGCTCATGGGAAAAGCTATCTATATCTATAGCCATCTGTTGTATTGGCTATATTACCTGACATATCTGAAGAGCATAAAGCAGCAGTCTCTTCTGATCGATGTTGGATTTGTTACGGGGCAGGTATTCTTTCAGACTGCCAGCAGGCAAATACTCCATAATGAGTTTGATGTTCGCTCCTCCTAAGTGACACACATTCACCCCAAGCAATAATACAGTAAGTACATATAAATGGGGTATATATTTGTTTGTAACTAAGGTATATAGTCATAGAGATTAGAAACCAATGTGAATACTGTGTGTAAACAGGGCTTTGTGTGTGTGTAGGTGTGCTCATGACTTGCCTTCATCGTTGCAGATGCCTTTGTATTTGACAATGTTTTCATGGTAAAGGTTTCTGATGGTGCTGATCTCTCTCCTCAGGTTGCTGCTCTCATTTTCTGTTTTCAGAGATTTGACGGCCACCAGCTCACCTGTCTGATCTCCCTTAGGATCGTACAGACACAGTTCCACCATCCCAAAGTTACCCTGGACAAGATTGATAAAGAACAATACGAATAGGTAATGAATCAAGGACAAGGGATTATGGCATTTAGGTGGGATGAGAGGGAATGTGGGGATCTCAATGTGAATGAATCGAGAGTGAGATTGGTTTAACTTGGTCCAGATTTCCAGAATCACTAATTCTAATGGAATTTTTCCTATATTCCTATTGAAATTTCTATAAAATCTATAATATACAATTTCTTTAAATAAGTTATACTGGGGTTACTGGTAATCAGTAGTGTTGTTATCGTTAAATAAAACTAAAATAAAAATCAATTAAAAATAAGTTTCGTTAATTTGAATAAATCTGAAATAAACCAAAAATTAAATATTAGATAAAAAAAACTTCAAAAACAAAAATTAAATGATGCCTTAGCAAATAAGTGAAATAAAATAACTTAAAGTACTAAAATTACTTAATTTAAACCAAAATAAATATAAAAGTGTTTTAGATTAAAGATAAATGGAAATATCTAAAAAAAAATTTAAAAAAAAACTAATACAAATGGCCATTAAAGAAAATACTAAAACTAAAATAAAAACTTAAAATAGCTTAAAATTAAAACTCATTCTAAATATGAATACATACTATAATATTATATAAATAATACTAGAACAACACTGATTGGGAACTAAAATCTAGGTTCTATGAATTCTATAAAAACATTTCCAAATACAGTATCCAGTAGGAATCATGCACATGCTCCTTTATTTGACTTAAAGGAAAAAGTAACAGTATATGACATAAACCTCGAAAAGTCCAGTACCTCTCCAAGTTTTCGTATTTTCTTGAGAAACCTGCTCTTGAAATCTGTAGGATCAGTCTCCTGTGGAGGAATTGACTCTGTAAGGTGAAGGTCTGTAGATAAAAAATACAGTAAATTCAGTAATGTATACAAATACTACCATGAAGTATACTTCAAATTGTATTTTATAATTTAAATAATACATTTTTTAAAATTAGAGTAATAAGAATGAGATTTTTAAATGAGGGTTGTAAATGTGCTTAACTGTCATATTTTTTTTAATCAAAATATTTTCCCCTTCGAATGGGAACTCGCACTGCGTCCTCTAGTGGACACTATGGGGAATGCCTCAGCGTGACCAGTGTCTGAAGCCGTGATTCAAACACGACAAAGAAGTTGGCCGACGACAGTCTGTGACATCACTACCAGCGCGACCACTGGTATAAAAGGCCGCCTGTAGTAAAAATCCATCAGCGATTTTTGTCTTCAGGAGCCGTTTGTCTGTAAGCGTGTCAAGGTGATAATGGATCCCCCTAGCAAGCATTTCAGGAAATGTGCATTTTCTGTCTCGGTGAGGATCATGCCTCTGACCTCGAGGGGTCATATTGTGCAGATTGCGAAGCTTTTTCATCATTCACATCTGTCCCTTTTCTCGAGGGAATTAGGAAAGGTGTCTGCGCCCTGCAGTTCGGGAATTGCTGCTGCCGAGGCTCAGCAGAGACTCAGATCATGGGGACTGCAAGTGGAGCTGGCAAAGGAATTTAATAAAAGTATGTTCTTTTCTAATTCCCCTGCAGCCTCGAGCGAGCTGCTGGATGTAGATGTACTGTCTCTCACGTCATCTGATCCAGCATACAGTACTTTTTTGGCTTCCAGCCAGAAAGAGTGGGAGGGAACTGTGGAGGACGAGGAAGTAATGGAGTCCTACTGCCCCGCGTATGATGAACTACTGGAGGTTATGGTTCGCACTAAGGCAAGATTAGACCTTCCATGGAAGCGCAAGAGACCCCAAATCGCTTGTGGTAGACTGGATGAGCAATTTCTGTCTGGTCATAACTGCTCAGTTCCACTGAGTCTCCCATTTCTTTCTAATCTTCACATGGAAGATACCTTTTGTGGGGGGGGGTTTCAGTTTCATTGACTATGAAAAGACTACCACTCTGCTGTATAAACCTCTGCGTACCACATCGTATTTAAACGGCAGGTTGTGACATATTCACATTGGCCTTGAAAACTGAACTAATGATGTTTTGACAGGCATGCATATGTTTGTATGCACCCTGTCATTCTGATGGTTTGGTAAAGCTCCACAATGTGTATGTGTGTGTTGAGGTGTAATCCATTTTAAGATATGGTTTTGTTATTGTTTTGTAAGATAAGGTTTGCATAAAATTGAAACCAGGCCTTAAGCTCTGCCCTTGGGACGGGCACTGGCGCTTTCACCAGGACTTTCCTTGCATAGGGTTGGAGGTTGGGTTTCTGGCTGTGAGGGGATAGCATCACTAATGGCGCTTTTCCACTGCATGGTACAGCTCGGCTCGGTTTGCGTTTCCACTGCAGTTTAGTACCGCTTTAGAGTGGGCGGGATTATAGATATGTCGCTATAGTTGCGCCACCTCTACTGCCGTGCTGAGCGACCTACTGAAAAACTTTTTCATTCCACGTCATCGCTTCAAGCTCTCGCTGGATCCGCTCCTTGGCTATCAACGAAAGTAACGTCTGTACTTCCTCAACAGACCACGAAACAGCCATTATTTTGTTGTTTAAAAAAAGGTGCGCTACTTCGTGTTTGTTCAAAAAAAGTTGCGTTAGACCCTCACTGGCTGTGCTGATTTAATCTAGCGGGTCTAGTGTCCCATGTCGCAAGTTCAGTGACGCATGTAGTGACAATTCTCTCCGGCCAATCAGTGATCAGCAGGGTTTACACGTCACATTTTGGTAACAGTACGGCTCGCTTGGAACCTCAGCCGAGGTTAGGGTTGGGAACCCATTGCGACGCGTGACCAAGCGCTGTGAGCAGCCTTGCGCCGGCGTTCCCCATAAAGGATGTCACAAACCAAATAACAGAAACGCCGCCCTGCCTCTTTACTTACTGAGCCACATCGTTTCCCATGACGTGCACTCCACAGACGCGTCTTGCCGCGTCACGTCTTTAACTGCCGAACACATCGTTTTCCACGACTGTACGCGCACTCGCGTCTTTGATAACTGTGCACATGGTTTTGTCTGACTGTACATGTACCAGCAGCGCGCACCTCCTGCCGCCACTAAATTACATTATATTTGTCTCATATTGTTATTAATATACATACTGACTTCAACTTGGACCACTAAATAAATAGACTGCTATTGTTATGCAAGTATGAGGGTTAGATTATTTATTGTACAGATCATTTCAAGAGTGATAAAGTGATGGAAAATATTTATTTTCATGCATTTTAAATGTTTAAAAATGTGGAAACGAACCAGAACCGTGAGCAATTTCTAAGTTTCGGTTCCGAAAACGATTCTGGTGCGACACGTGACCAAGCGCTGTGAGCAGCCTTGTGCCGGCGTTTCCCTAAAGGATGTCACAAACCAAATAACAGAAACGCCGCCCTGCCTCTTTAATTACTGAGCACATAATTTCCCATGATGCGCACTCTACAGACGTGCCGCGTCACGTCTTTAACTGCCGAACACATCGTTTTCCACGACTGTACGCGCACTCGCGGCTTTGATAACTGTGCACATGGTTTTGTCTGACTGTACATGTACCAGCAGCGCGCACCTCCTGCCGCCACTAAATTACATTATATTTGTCTCATATTGTTATTAATATACATACTGACTTCAACTTGGACCACTAAATAAATAGACTGCTATTGTTATGCAAGTATGAGGGTTAGATTATTTATTGTACAGATCATTTCAAGAGTGATAAAGTGATGGAAAATATTTATTTTCATGCATTTTAAATGTTTAAAAATGTGGAAACCACTCATTGCATCACACCATCTCCTGACTACATTATTATTTGTAAAATAGGGGCTTTATGGAGTGTGTGTATACATGGTTATAAGTATAACAGTTAATATTTCATTAATTTAGGGAAATGAACAAGTGTCTTAGCTCTCAAGGGACTATTTGGCCAACCAGCTTATTCCTGCTTGAAAAGCAAAATGTTATTGATAGTGTAATAAACATCAACTTTGAAGCACATGTGATTGACGGACTAGCATTACTCAACATTACTTATTACCTTACAGCAACACTATATGCAATGAAGGTAAAATAGTGAAAAAATAATAATAGTTCATTTAAATGGAACCGAAATCGGAACTGGGAATCGTTAGGCAAAACTGGAACCGGAATCGGAACCAGAAAATTTCTTACGATACCCAAACCTAGCCGAGGTGGTACTGAAAAAAGTACCAGATACCAGGTAGCTGAAAACCCCCCAAAAGCGAGCCGTGCCGTACCGTCCTGTACCATGCAGTGGAAAAGCGCCATAACAGTTCTGTGACAGATCCCAGCTGGGAAATTTGACTCCTTTGTATAGATCTATTAGGTATTCATTCCCTCAGCATGGCTCAGTGGGTATTCTGTTCCCCATAGTGTCCATTAGAGGATGCAGCACGAGTTCCCATAAGAAGGGGAACATCTCAGGTTACGTATGTAACCATGGTTCCCTGAGAAGGGGAACGAGACACTGCGTCCTGGTGCCATGCTTTGGGCCTTCCTGCTCAAGTCTCCTTCAGACAAAAACATTGGATGACCTGTACTACAGATGCCCTTTTATACCAGTGGTCGCACTTTTAGTGATGTCACAGACTGTCGTCGGCCAACTTCATTGTTGCGTTTGAATCAAGGCTTCAGACATCGCTGAGGCATTCCCCATAATGTCCACTAGAGGACACAGTGTCTCGTTCCCCCTTCCCGTGAACCAGGGTTACATACGTAACCCGAGATGTTTTTTGACATCCTTGATGACAAAAAGTTTATTTTTTTTAAATCTATGCATAAAGAAGAGGTAAAGACTATTAGTGTTAATGATAGTATGATATTACGTGATAGATACCCTTCTCGTCCAGCTCTCTCACTATGGCTCTGAAGAACGGTCTCTTCTTTGGGTCATAGTTCATGCACTGTGAGATCAAATCAGCCAGTTTACTGATGCTGGGAGTGACCAGAGTACCGCACACCTCGTAGAATCGCTCTTTCTGTTTATGCACACACAGATGTAAGATTACAACTGTAATAGTCAGAAACAAAGGACAATAATTCCAATAAAAAAACAACTGCTGCTTTGGTCAAGTATAAATGTAGAGATGCATCAGAAGAGTCATCTAAGAATAGTCAAGCACCTCTAAGAGTTTCTTTTCACGCAGGGGCACCTCGCCATTGTAGCAGATCTCCCATAGCGTGGTCCCAAACCCCCACTTGTCTGCTGCAATGCTCAGTGCTTTGGGGTTTTTAACACACTCCGGGGCGATCCAGGGGATCCTGTCGATACACTCTGAGCACACGAACAATCAGGAGTATTAGTAATGCAAAATGGATTAAAAATGTCATTTAATAAAGTCAAAATCCATTATACTGATTATTATTTAACCCTTATAATGCATTTGGGTCTGTTTTGATCTGAAAGAGATAAATAAATAAAAAATAAAAAAATTTTTTTTAATTTTTTTTTAAATATTTTTTAAGAGATATAATCATTTAGATAAAATGTTACACATATGTATGGAGTACCACTAGGTGTCTAAAATACTTTCTGTAAAATGATCTATGAAGTTATATTAGTGTCAAAAAACTTAAAATAAAATATATTTAACCTTTTCCCCATGTCTCACACACTTTTGGGACTAAACTTTGTTGATTAATATTAATATGTACGGCTATTGACAAACCATTGCAGCATGAAAAATTGCTCACTTTTTAAAAAAATGAAATTTATTTCAAATGAATTTGTGTTTGAAAACATTTTAGAGTACTATTCGTTGTTTTGATGTTGTTTTCTTAGAAATAAATATGTAAGTTTCATAAATGTTTTTGAGCAATCATGAGTTATAAATTCAAAGAAATTTATTCAAATTACATTCATTCTTATTGGGTTAATAGTAATACTGGTAAATTACCAGATCAGAATTATCAGATGTTCTTATGAATTTCATACAATGATTTCTCATGAATATTGAGTAGAATATTGAATAGTTTTAATTTCACTATAGTTTATAGTATTAGTCATAGTTTTTTCATGTGTAAATTGAAATTTGAAGTTTTATAAAATCTCCATTCTTCAGGTCCAATGGACCTGAAATGCGACAATAGCATACAGATTTTCAATGCATTATGAGGGTTAAATAATTTTACTATTAATTTGTTACTATATTCAATTAAATGTTAAATAGATGTTATTAAATAGTCACTGCACACTTGTATGGTGTAAGGGTTTTCAGAGGCTCTGGATGAATGTGTATGAGCGTGTGTTACCCGCTTGGCTGAGCACAGCGATTGACAGTCCAGGATCACTCAGTTTAATGAAAGGACCACCTTGTCCTTTCAGACCATCCAGCTTCAACAGGACATTTTTAGCACAGACATACCCATGGACAAGCTTCTTATCCTCCTGAAAGAGAGAAAATAAGACAAGAGTCCTATTTTTCTGTCTCAAACATCCCATTAGAGAGTTCTGAATCATGTATTTTCTTCTTTTCTTTAAGATCTTGATGAGCAAAGCAGGATATAAAAATTATCCCCTGGAAAATGGATAATTTATAGCTGTCACATGTTATTGTTGTGATATATGAATAACATTAATAACTACAGTAAACATCTTTTTTTTTGTCTAAATCTATTATTCAGTAATTGAAAAATACATTAAAATGCAATTTATACAATGATTTGAATACATGAATGATTTTTTCTATGATGAACAGGCTTCTGAATTAAAACTTTTTGCTGACCTTTAAGTAAAATATCTAGGTTGTGTAACTGTCCAGTGTCTTTAAAAGGCAAAAATTCAGTTTGGCATAACCTTGCATTATTGTTTCTTTGTCATTAAAAAAAACTAATAATTATAAATAAAATTGTTATTAAAACTGTCACTAAAACTTTACCTGAAAAATATGTTTGACACTTTTTAAAATATTTAAGATGCTAAATATTTGTACACCTTAAATGTTAAACTAAAACTGGAAAAAAAAAAAAGAAATAAAAAAAATAATTAATTAAAGCTAAACAGAAATATTCATAAAAACGAATACAAATGACAAAAATCACCCAAAAAATACTAAAACTAAAAATACAACAAAATAAAAGCTAATTCAAAATATGAATAAATACTACAATATTATTATTAAACAATACTAAAATAACACCGATTCAGACCTAAAATGTGTTCTTTAAATTCTATGTTCTATGAATATTTGATAGTATTTGATAGTATAATAGTATTTAAGGTGCAAACATCTTGTGAAATGTTACATTTTAATGTATACACGTTTTAAAGTCATAAAATCACTGACCCATAAGTCTTAAATATTTCGCAAAATGTAAACAAAGGTGAAACAAAGTCAAGTTCAAACTTAAATATTGTACCAAATAACTGAGGACACTGTTAAGCTGCTCCGCAACTTGGAACTTCCAGGAGGGTGTGAGTTCAGAGCGATGATTTCTCATGAACAGATCCAGAGGGCCGTGCTGAACAAACTCCTCCACCATAATGACTGACAGAACAACAGCAATGAGACATGAGATCATCTGCAGTCACAGGTCAACTATTCCTTTAACTTTAATTCCTTTACTTTTAAGTACTGTTGCATTTTTATCTGGTGGAGTGGGTACACTTACCGTCCATGCTGTGCATACATATGCCATACATCAGAACCATGTGTTTATGTGATATCTGCTGCATTACACTGACTGTGTCCAGGAAGGCCTAAGAACAGTAGAGCAGGATTTGTGAAAGCAATTACCAGTAGAGTTATTTATGTGTCATAAGATGGGGTGTCACTTACGGAAATGTAATTTCCTGCTGCCAGCGCCTTCAGAACCACATCCACAACCTCATGGCCTGACAAACCGTCATCATCCTCATTTCCCAACTTCAGCTTGCCAGCATAGATGTTTGTGCGGGTGCCTTGGCCCAGGTGTTTCTCCTGTTTTATAAATAACAGTTTCAAAACATTGCTTTCCATTTCTAGGCTCCAGATAAATTTTATGTCCATGCAGGAATATCCAACATAAAGGGGTGGTTCAGTGTTTTTTTTCTAGGCTTGATTGTGTTTACGGGGTGCAGTCTTACATGTGTTAATGCTTCGTTTTTTTAAAAACGTGTGATTGGCTAAACCGCCTCTAGTGAAAGGAGGCTAAACGTCCCGCCCTTCACCTCAGCAGCATGTGCTTCGGTTGAATTGTAAACAAGGCATCGTTAATATCACTTATCAGTTTGAGCCCAATTGAAAAGCAGATGATATTATTGAAGAGGATCGTGCAGAACCTGTGCAAGCACAGCTTTTAATGGTAGGCCTATGTTTTTTGTTTGTTGTTGTCTCATACTTTTAGATACGCTGTTATTTGTAAATGCTACTGCTTATGTTAGCTTTTAATATATGGTTTTATCCTGATTAAAGCTTTAATACAGTACAGCAACTGCACGCGTGTCCATGTTTAACAGTCCTCATAGCTATGTGAAAATAAGTGTATAATTGTAACAGTTCATTTTTG
>NW_015555703.1:278762-279085 GCF_001515605.1 Sinocyclocheilus anshuiensis
AAAAGACGATATCTCCGTTTGCATTGATCTTTCAGCTTCGTAACTTTGCAGATATTGTTTATGCTCAAACAGCAACATAACACACTAACTAACGTTAAAAATGTGAAATCGCAATGAACCACCCCTTTAAACTAGAACACAATAATTGATCTAAGCTGGTTGACCATCTTGGACCTGGTCTAACCAGCTTCAAGTCTGCAAAACATTTTCTTAATCAGTATTTTTGTTCTTTTTTAGTAAAAACATCCAAACATCCTTTAAAGGGGTCATATGATGCGATTTCAATTTTTCCTTTCTCTTTGGAGTGTTACAAGCTCTTGGTG
>NW_015555703.1:279191-285264 GCF_001515605.1 Sinocyclocheilus anshuiensis
CATTTCCGTCACACGCTTGAGGAATTCGGCCAATCACAACGCACTGGATAGCTGGCCAATCAGAGCACACCTCGCTTTTTCAGACCGATGAGCTTTGTAAAAATCGACGCGCTTCAGAAAAGTGGGGCATAGAGGAGAAACAATAATGTACAGTATGTGGAAAATAATGTGTTTTTTTAACCTTAAACCGCATAAACACATTTCATTACACCAAATACACAAAATAATGTTCTTTTTAGCAGCATCATATGACCCCTTTAAACCAGTTAAACTGAGAGATAGTTCACCCAAAAAAGAAAATTACCCCATGCTTTACTCACCCTCAAACCATCCTTGTTGTATATGACTTTCTTCCTTCAGATGCATATAATCAGATTTATATTAAAAAATGCCCTGGCTCTTCCAAGCTTTATAATATCAGTAAATGGTGGTCAAGATTTTGAAGCAAAATAAAGTGCATCCATCCATCATAAAAAGCTAACCGTCATACGCGCGTTCACGAGAGAGTGGCGTTCCAGCAGATGACATAGGACGAAGGTGTAGTGTAAGCTCCGGTGAGAATATGCTAGTCCCACGAGAACCAAATTTTGTTTACAGCAAAGGAAAACCAGTCTACTCTTGGCTTATATCAAAATCCTCCCAACATTTTTCTTTACAAATCCCCGTGTTGTACTTCTAATTCGTGACCAGTGTTTTGTTTTGCTCTCTCCTCTGAGCTTCCGCGTTCATCACTTCTCACCGGAGCTTATGCTACGCCTACATCATCCGCTGGAACACCGTGTGGAGCACTTTTTATGATGGATGGATGCACTTTATTTTGCTTCAAAATCTCAACCACCATTCCCTGCCATTATAAAGCTTGGAAGAGCCAGGATATTTTTTAATAAAAAGTCATATACACCTAGGATGGATTGAGGGTGAGTAAATCATGGGGTAATTTTCATTTTTGGGTGAACTATCCCTTTAATATCTTGTTTTGAAGAATAAATTTTACATTAATTTAACATTAATCTCATTAAAATCGGTTAGATTTACGCCTAAAACATTTTCATTGAAAACAGTGAATTATTTTTAAGGAAATCTATCTTGTTATAAAGGTGTTCTGACTTTTTTTGTTGGTCTGGTCCACGGATCTGAACTGACTTGTTTATATCCCACGTTTCAGACCTTCTTATTCGCATTTTTTTTTTGTCAATTTTTTTCTTGAAAGTTAGAATCGTGAGATATAAATGTAGAATATAATCGCAATTCTGACAAAAAAAGAACTGCAACTTTTTTCCTCGCAATTTAAAGTTTACATTTCACAATTTCAACTTTTTTTCTCTGAATTCTGTGCTCACGTCACGCAGTTCGCCACCGAATAATTTTCTCCAAATTGTGTTTTTATATCACAATTCAAACTTTTTTTTTTCTTAGGACTGTGATTATATTCTGAGTTTATGTCTCACAATTCTGACCTTTTTTTCTTGCAATTTTCTCGAATCGTAATATATCAACTTCCATAAAAAATATTTGAAAAAAAAATATTTGAAAACAGTAGCTGGTTAGACCTGGTCAATGTTCTGTTGCTGATAGTTATTTTTTGGGATACAAGACATCATACAACATAATGGCTGTTTGATCAGCTAATAACCAGCTTACACCAGCTAGAAACCAATGACTTTTAGGTTGGATCACCAGGAAATAGCTTTTCTATTTTTGCTTGTATTCTATTAAACAGATTTGACTTTATTCACATCATGCATATAAGCAAACAGTTTTTAGATGTCCAACCTGGGTAATGTCATTTCTGAGGATCCTAGGGAAGACCAGATTATTGGAGAGAGAGGGTGGCGATGCTGAATCTTTCCTGGTTATCATGACCAGGTTGGATTGCTCTGTGAAGCAGTGAATGGAAGATTATTCATGTTTCTGCCATCTTTTAAGACAAGGATTAATTTAGTACATAATAATCTAACATACAATGGAAATTACAAATAAAACATGTTAACTATAATAATTTTGCATGCCAATTAGTTACTATACTAGTGTTTTCTACAGGATTCAGTTTTCCCTGTTGATCCCTACATACTGTACGCAATCATGCCACTGCATGCTTTTTAGAATAAATATAAAAATCTAGTACAGTTTGAAACTAGAATTCAATTATTTCATTAAGAAGGCACAGTTTATAAACCGCTAGCTATCTATATTTGAAATACCACTATGGGTGGGAAGCTCCAGTACCTTTGGGTTGGGGTGGACAGCCACGCTCAAGTCTTAAGTTGATGTGGTCTGTTGTGAGACACTGGCCACACAGGTGGTCCGTCAGCTCTCTCAGAGTGGGCTTCACAATATCTGTCCCAGTCAAGAGGAAGCCCTGTGCACTCGCCTCAATCTGGAAATTCTTGAAGGTTTTGCTGATGCTGCCATGACAATCCCTCTAGAATAAAAAGATTTAGTTATATATTTAGCTATATCTTAATTACGCAAACATATTTTCATAAACCGTCTGTTCCTTTTGACATACAGAACTTTTACCAAGCTCTCTGTCCATCAGCAGCATATACAGTAATAAAGCATGTACCTCATTGCATATGACAGTCAGGAGAACATGATCGAAATCATGAGTGCTCCAGCGCAGCAGGTACATGCCCTCCTCGTAACCTTCCTGCTTGAGTTTATGGGTGGCATATTCAGTACTGAGGGGTACAAAAGAAATACAGTTACATCAGCTGTCCAAAGACATTCTTCTGTCATTTGATGATTGTATATTAGATAGTTTTAGATGCTGAAAAACATGCTGAACAAATGAATTAGGGCTATAGAATGTTACAGACGAATTAAGAGATGAATTAAAGTTGAATTATTACACCACTGAAGAGTTTTTGAAAGACATCTTTTATGCTCACCAAGGCTGCATTTATACAGTAAATACAGTAATATTGTGAAATATTATTACAGTTTAAAATAATTGTTTTCTATTTTAATATTTTTTTTTAAGTAATTTATTCCTGTGATGTAAAGCTGAATTTGCTGCTCAATAAACATTTCTGATTATTATCAATGTTCAAAACAGTTGTGCTGCTTAATATTTTTGTGGAAACCATGATACATATTTTTTTCAGGATTATTTGATGAATAGAAAGTTCAAAAACAGCATTTATTTGAAATAGAAACCTTTGTTAACATTATAAATGACTTTCCTGTCACGTAAAAGCATTTCGTTAAAGAAAATTCTAAACTTTTACTGACCCTAAACCTTTGAACAGTAGTGTATAAATAATATATATAGCGTATTCAAAATTCGATATGAGCTCATTTTCATTTCTAGATGAACTACTCATTTAAGCATGATGAGTGCATGTACTTACCTGATTGGACCATGGCAGCCCTCTCGTAGATTATTTTCCAATGAGACGGGAGCCACATCCCTGCAGAGGAAATGATGCGCATCTACTGTGAGCCTAAAGTATCCATCTACAAGACTGGCAAAGGACAGTGCCTCCTCATGGGATGCCAGCTTCAGCTCCTGAAGAAGATCACAAAAATAAAACAGGGTTTATGAAGTTCTGATTTTCCATGAATGAACCAAAATCGATCACAAATCTCACAGTGAGCCTCACCATGTTTTTGTTGTCCTGTTTATGGATAGTAACCATGGAGTATTTGATAAGAAGATGCGTTATCCCATTAAAGTCTGAAAAGAGTGCCCATCTGTCCTCTCCTGCATCATATGATACTGCTTTACTCAGTTTCTTACTGTCTCTCTTTGATTTTCGGCTCTCCTGATTGGTCCACGGATCTGAACTGGCCTTAAAAAATAAATACATGACATTTAAAAAAACTGTAGATTAGAAACCAATAGAAATATTGGAAGAAAAAAACAACAACAACAAAAACTCTAAACTGATGTGTGAAACTTGTACATTACCATTCAGAAGTTTGGGGTCAAGTTTGTTTGTTCGTTTTTAATAATTTTATACAATTTTATACACCTGAAGCGAATGGAGCCTCATCACCACCGCTGTTAAAAGCTGAGCGCGCCTCTCCTCGAGAGACCGGTCTCTTCCCCCTGTGCACGCACGCTGGTGTCCTCGTGGGTCCAGGAGGGGAGCGTAGAGGGATTCCCACACCGCCAGAGACGCGAGCTGTCGGACCTGCTGTCCGGAATGGAACCGCACACGTGATGTGGTCGACGGGCCTGGAGGCCGGGCCGTTGTATCCCCCCACCACCAAGCGCCGTGGGCCAGGGAAGATGAGCCGCTGTGACGAAGCCGCCGCCCCTCGCGCCCCGGACCAGAGAGGGGAGTGCGTGCGGCCCCCGATGTGCAGCCGCCAGACTCTGCCCCCTACCTGGACCCCTCCTTCAAAATACCCCGGCACAACGAGGACACCAGATACCCTGTTCATTTTGAACACTTCTTCCCCTTTGGACTCTTTATTCCCCGTTTTGGACATTTTGTTTATTTTCTGTTAAATAAACGCCTCTCCGAGGCCTGACGCCACACCCATTGTGTCTGTCGTCTGTCTTCTATTATATATATATATATATATATAATAGAAAACTTCCTTTAAATCTTGCACACAATATTACTGTTTTTACTGTGTTTTTGATCAAATAAATGCAGCCTTGGTGAACATAAGAGATTTCTTTCAAAAACAGTAAAAGATCTTACTGACCCCAAACTTTTGAACGGCAGTGTAACTCATCCCACACTGTTTGTACTATGGATATTATTTGCACTACAGCCTTCTCACCTCCAAGGGGACTTTACACCAATGAATGCCAGAGGTGCCAGACACCAGGATCTTGTAATGAACACCAGCTGCACTGCAGGAGTCTGTGATCATTTGCTCATTCTCATGTATGATGAGGGAGGAGGGTTCAAACATCTCCTGGCCAAAGTGTTTCGTTAGAGTTTCTAAAGTGGACATATATTTGACCTTCAGGTCATGGGTATTGATCTCGTTGCCTCGCACAGCGTTCTTGGTGAATTCCTCAAGGAACACTTTAAAGACGTTGGAGATGCGCAGACGTGTGAGAACGTTCCTGTGACGTATGGACTTGTACAGGGCCTTGGGGATGTAATTCTTGTACCTGACGAAGATAAAGTGAAACAGTGAAAATTACAGGGACTTTAATAGTTATATAATTACTCAATATTGGTGGATTTGTTTCTCAGATCACACTGGGGTGAAATCTGAGTTGACTGAAGGCAAAAATTCAACATTACTGTAAACTCCATCTCAGTGACAAGGCACCAATAATGAATTATTATGTAAAACGTGATCAGAAATCAAAATCATTCTATCATTAGGATACACATTTACAACAATACTGACCAAATACTACATGGACTTTAATGAGTCTACATGATCATGTATATCACAATAAGGGCTGTTAAAGGTGACATATCATGAAAATCTGACTTTTCCAGGTTTTAAGTGCTATAATCAGGTCCTCAGTGCATCTACCAACCGAGGAAACGTTAAAAAGATTAACCCAGTAACTTTGTTTTGGTAAGACTTTTCTGCAAGCGTCTGAGAAAACGAGTGCGTCTGATTTCGCTCCCTTGGTGACGTGGCAAAGGGATCTCATTATAATATTACCGCCTCTTAATCTGTAAGTTTACACCCATGGTGCCGTCATTTTGATTTCGCAAGCGACAATGGTGTATTAGTTCTAATGCCATGGCGAAAGTTTGAGCAAAACATACTAACCGTTCTGTCTTTGGCTGCACAGACAAGCACAGAACACTATTTAGAGTCCCAGCCTCAGAGAAGACAACAGAGCAGAGGATTTTGCTGTAAAGTTGCTTTGCAACGATTTGTATCGTAAAAAGCGCTATACAAATAAACTTGAATTTAATTGAATTTATTGATTTATTTACTGTATATTGCTGCTGCCACACAGAACTAAAATAAACATGCATTTATTTCCCAGCTGTTTACCTTCACAGACATAACCGACTGTTTTCGTAACTCATGTGTGTTTTTAACGTAAACTTGTGTGTGAATGAGAACTTAGTTTAGTACTCACATGCTGTGACAGCCGCTTTCTGTGCGTGTGCTTCGGATGTGTGCGCTCAGA
>NW_015555703.1:285552-287103 GCF_001515605.1 Sinocyclocheilus anshuiensis
CGGCCAGTCGATGAATTGCAGTTTTAGTCACTTCCGTGTTGGTTTCACGAGAGAGACCGGAAGGTTGCCGTTTGGTTTCCACCGGGCGCCGTCATTTTGATTTCGCAAGCGACAATGGTGTATTAGTTCTAATGCCATGGCGAAAGTTTGAGCAAAACATACTAACCGTTCTGTCTTTGGCTGCACAGACAAGCACAGAACACTATTTAGAGTCCCAGCCTCAGAGAAGACAACAGATTGATTTATTTACTGTATATTGCTGCTGCCACACAGAACTAAAATAAACATGCATTTATTTCCCAGCTGTTTACCTTCACAGACATAACCGACTGTTTTCGTAACTCATGTGTGTTTTTAACGTAAACTTGTGTGTGAATGAGAACTTAGTTTAGGACTCACATGCTGTGACAGCCGCTTTCTGTCTGTGTGCTTCGGATGTGTGCTCTCAGAAAACCGTATATGTTTAAACTCATATGGTTTAAAACACATGATTTCACTCAGTCAGTAAAAACTAAAAAAGTGCCATAAAATACAATGCAAATAAAATAAAAAATGCTCTTACTCAAATTCACAGAGAGGACGTTTTTTTTCAATGGCATCATGGGAGATGGCCATCACCGCCATACCCAAACACTCATTTTCTATCTGCTGGACGTCATTCTCATCACATGCACTACGCAGCGGTGCCAGACCGCTCTGAAAGTCACACTGACTCTGCAAAACACAAAAACACACAACAAAATCAGCAGCCACAACTTTCTTGAACTGCATGTCCTTTAAAAGCAGGGCAATGTTTTTGTCACCGTACCTGTGCGTAGAGGTACGTTAGTGAAGCTACATCCAGAAGAGCTGTGCCCGCAGACCCCGTTTCTCGCTTGAGAGTGTGTCTGAACACTGGAAGAGATTTCCTACTGCTCCCATGCCAGTTTGTGAAATAGAATCTGCCCCACGAATGAGATTATAACATAAATATGTAACATCTTTTAAAGGGGTCATATGATGTTGCTGAAAAGAACATTATTTTGTGTATTTAGTGTAATGAAATGTGTTTATGCGGTTTAAGGTTCAAAAAACACATTATTTTCCACATACTGTACATTATTGTTTCTCCTCTATGCCCCGCCTTTCTGAAACGCGTCGATTTTTACAAAGCTCATCGGTCTGAAAAGTGAGGTGTGCTCTGATTGGCCAGCTATCCAGTGTGTTATGATTGGCCGAACAGATTGGTCAGAACAGCCGGCATTGTAGTCTACTCTACCAGGATCAGGAAACGGTCCTCCATAAAATATGCTGCACACATCTGAATATTTGGGTTGAAGTGTTCTGGAACAGTATTGTAAATACAACTTAACCACTGATTTCTAGTCGTGTCCATTTTTGGAAGGCCAAACAAAGTAGTTTCGCTTTCACAACGAAACACACAGCGAGACAGGCCGGAAAACAGCGTGTTTCTGCTTCCACTCAAAATAGGCAATTTTAAAATGATATAATAAATGATCTGTGGAGTATTTTGAGCTGAAACTTCACAGACACATTCTGGGGACACCAGAG
>NW_015555703.1:287124-310934 GCF_001515605.1 Sinocyclocheilus anshuiensis
ATATTTGGGTTGAACTGTTCTGGAACAGTGTTGTAAATACAACTTAACCACTGATTTCTAGTCTACTCTTTTGGAAGGCCAAACAAAGTAGTTTCACACGGCGGGCCTGAGTGAGCGGAGGGCGGGCTTGAGAACGGCGCGGCCGGCGGACTTGCAGCAACCACATGTGACGACCCCAGGCTGGACTCCGCTTCGTCCACGTTGAAAGCCGATCCGGCGATCCACAGCGCACTCTTAACTTTTATAAAGAATATCTCTTTGGATTTGAGACTTTAGTCTTTGCAACTTTACAGATCTTCTTTATGCACCAAGAGCTTGTAACACTCCAAAGAGAAAGGAAAAATTGAAATCGCATCATATGACCCCTTTAAAATATCTCACACAAAACTGGGAAGACAAACTAAAAGAGAAAGTACAGGAATACCTCATGCGATAGTAAAGCTTCAGTCTTGTAGTCTCATCAATAGTGAATGAGTGATTGGGTGGATACCAGATCTTGCTAAATTCATCATAAAGGGCGAACAAACTGCTACACAGTGGAGATATACCTGAAGTATTGAGACATTATTGAGTCTGTGATGGTTACAATCTTTATTTTGTTGAATAGTTGAAAAACTTACCCAACTTCTTGGCAGCTTCAACACACAGCTCCTCTGCCGTGAAACTTCCTGAGAGATGAATGATCTGGTGTGTCTCTGGCAGGTAAAAATGGATCTCGAGCCCCTGTAATATCACTGAGGCCATGACTTCTTTTTTTTAACACTTTATTAATGAGGTCACGGCAATATTCCATTCCAACTTTTTCCTATGTATAGTAAAATAAAATTCGGTCATCATACATATGGTATAGAACAACATTTCCCACTTCGAAATACAGTAAAGAATGTTCTTTACGAACACCTGGGGTTTTTACAGGTAACGTTAACAGTCGATTTAATAGAAACTGAAAGTTTGCTGAAGAGCTCAATTCACGACTAACACAATTATCTCCTATTTCTGACTGTCATTAGTGTGTCTGGACTCTAACGGCTACATCGAATAAACTTATAAAAGATATAAATCGTGTAAACGAATTTTACTTTACCGTCGAAAGATCATCTGGCTGAGATTCGCTTTCCGAGGAAACTGATGATGAGATTCTGATAAATGACGTGCCCGACACGCTGAATCTGATTGGCTGCTTGACGTTTCTCTCGCCTGACGTCACCCTCATTTAACCCTTACTTCAATAGAATTTCTGTCACTGTAAAATGATCATGATTCGGCTCATATACATACAGTCTATGCTCCCGAGGCAAAGTCTCTACGGCATTTTCCAGGGAAAAACTGTGTGGTTTTTCGGGCTGTCTTACTAAAGTCTTAAAAATAATGAAAGCATGTTCAAATGTCCACAATATGGCATTTTCTATTATCGGATTTTGTCATTTTGTTGTAGCTGTTGTTGTTGTTTTCCAATACAAACGTACACAGTATATTCGATTAAATACGTATGCATTTTATTACTTAGGGTATTTTAAGATTAACTATATAATATTCAGTATTATTAGGTAGACATACAGACAGGAGCTAACAATGAAAAACACTTCTAAAGTATTTATTAATCTTATGTTAATTTCAACATTTTCTAAAATCACGTTTTATCTGTTAATGGTATTTAACAGACCCGAGCTAACATTATCTAACAATAAAACAATCAAAACAGTACAACGTTAACAAAGATTAATAAATAGTGTAAGTGTAACAAATTGTTAGTTAATGCATAGTGGGACATTGTAATACGTTACAGATAGAGACTATCAAACTTAACCGACGTAATGTTATTTTTTTATTTTGTTGTTGTTGTTGTTATTCGTTTTTCTGGAGAGCTTCAGATCAGTAGATTCTCATCTTTATACGTTTTTGTAAGCCTGCTCCTTTAAGGGTGAATCAGTGGTTTGAGGAAATAGGAAGTCAGTCCAGTAACACTTAGCACAAAGACAAAACAAAAGGCGTTTGTGAAAGATGGCAGGAATAAAAGGTAAAACTAAACCGTAACACTTGTTCTGATCAGTGCAACACTTTATAATACGTTAAACAAACCACCAAGCCGATACTTTTACGAGTGCATCTGCTGTCGACAGTAACCTAAAAGTCTTGTCAACTTAGTTGAGCTTTCATGACTACCGACTGCTACGTAAAATCTTAGGTCTAAGTATAATATAACTGCAAGTAATGCAGCCTGGTTAATTAAAGTCTTTTAAGTATCATGTAGCAATGGTAAATAATACGTTATCAACTACTATACGGTTTAAAAGTTTACTTTAGGTTTACCTTACATTTACTGTTGTGCTGCAGTCTCTATTTTTCGGTCATATTCAGTAATCCACCAATGATAATCAAATGAAGAAATTATCTTAAACATTAAAAATAATTTGTTTATAAACAGTTTAGTCACTAAGTACGTCACTTCTGCAGTACGTCACTATGGCCGTGAGGGGGCCATACAAATACACGTAATGTTTCAGTGCTCAAATCTTTGGCCCTTGACTAATCTGAAGTATTGCTTTGCAGCTCTTGTTGCGTTATCCTTCAGTGGTGCACTTGGACTGACTTTTCTCCTTTTGGGATGTGTACTGGAACATTTTGGGTAGGTCTCTATTTTTGTCATCTGTAAAGATCTTAAGTGCTGTAATTGAAGATAACCTCTATGTGCTTCTTTCCTCACAGAGTATACTGGCCAATGTTTGTCCTGATCTTCTACATCCTGTCACCTATCCCAAATTTAATAGCCAGGAGGCATGCGGACGACACCGAGTCAAGCAATGCATGCAGGGAGCTTGCATACTTCTTAACCACTGGAATTGTGGTGTCCGCATATGGGCTACCTGTTGTGCTTGCACGAAAATCTGTGGTGAGTACAGAATATACGGTATGCCCTGCTTCAGTTTTGTCTTGACCTTTTTTATGCTAAACAATTTGGCAAGGTTGGTGATGTAGCATATGTGCTTAAAGGGACAGTTCACCTAAAAATGAATATTCTATCATTATTTACTCACCCTCAAGTTGTTCAAAACCTGTATGAGTTTCTTTCTTCTACTGAACACAAAAGAAGGTATTTAGAAGAATGTTGGTAATCAAATATTTGACGGTAGCCATTGACTTCCATAATATGGAAGTACTGTTTGGTTACCAACACTCTTTAAAATATCTTCTTTTTGGTTCAACAGAAGAAAGAAACTCATAAAGGTTTGGAACAAGTGGATGGTGGGTAATGATGACCGAATTTACATTTTTGGATATAAGCTTTCCCTTTTTACAGTAAAATCTAAAAGATTAAAAACATGTCCAGGTCACGTTTATCTTAAAAAGAAAAAGAAAACAATCCTGTTTTAAGGACCATATTTTAATTAGTATTTATATATAGATATTTATTCTATTTTATATGTTTTGTGTTTTAATATATTGTATTTATTTATTTACTTTTTATTCAGTTAATATGATTACAGTTATAAGAATCATTGTTATTTTAGTAACTATTTAGAGATACTATTATGGTTTTTATTAATATTTTGAATCAGAAATATAAAAATCTATATATAAATGTTTTAATATATGTGTATATACATTTTTATATATATATTTTTAATATATCCGTCTATATAGTTTTATTCATTTTTATTTCAATTTTAGTTATTTTAGTACATCAAGTTAAACCAAAATCAAATTAGTAAAGTTGCCTTGGAAACTAGCTAAAATAACAAGTTATTTCAGGTAACATTTAACATTTTATAACATTTAGTTATTTCAGGTAACATTTATTTTATTTCAAGTAGCAAAAATATTTTTATGGTTTTAATTTTGCTTTCAGTTTATTTTTTGTCAACTATAATAACTCGGATGAGAATGTGGATGCTTTTTGCATTATAGTAATGTAAATTGGGGAGGAATATTGCAGTGCAGATATCTTAATGGTTTTTGAAAATAGTCTTTCTTCCATTCTTTAAAATATTATTTCTTGCTTGTTTATTTAGATTTCCAGGTAAAAATATGACCCATACAACTCATAAAATAATAGCTCAGAGGTTATAGCAGAATTCTGATTTTGTACAGTGTTCCAACATCACTGTGCAGGCACTGATTAAATTTCATTACATTTTTGTTCAAATTGCATTTAGTGCTCACATGTCCACAAAATGACTTAACAGCATATACAGACAGAATATGCTTTCTAAAATGGCAAACCAGAAAGTACACTGAATGAAATATGCCACCATGAATGAAACTAATGGCTCTCTTCTTCTGCAGATCCAGTGGGGCGCCTGTGGCCTAGTAATGGCAGGCAATTGTGTCATTTTTCTGACCATTCTGGGTTTCTTCCTGATATTCGGAGGTGGAGATGACTTCAGCTGGGAACAGTGGTAAAACCTATCTGGAAGAAGAACAAAACTACATTATAAACTGCAAAGCTTTACATAGTTTGCCATGGCAATGCTGATTAACCCAGGCCTTGACAGAGACTGTGTCAATTGCTTTGTTTTACTCTCAGTTATGGCTGCTCTGTCTCTCTGCTTCTGCCTTTTCATTTGCATTGCACGTCAGCATGTGCATGGCTCTGTGTATACAATGATTTGCTTAAAAAATGTGGTTTAAAATAGTTTGAACCGCAAAATGTAAAGGGTGAATCTCATAAAACCTGTACAGTACAGTTTGGGTCTCTCTGTACTCAAGTTAAAAGCAAAAACAATCGATTATATTTTGCTTAAAATGAAGCCTATTTTAGCACCATTTGAGATTTTTTCTGTTATGTTTATAATTAAGTGTCCCACCCTCTCAAAATGCAAAAATAACTAAATATATTTTTAGATATCATTTGATTAGTCTTTTTTTTTTATTATTATTAAGAATTTCTGCATTTAAAATATGTACTTTTGGTTTTGGGGTGAAATATCACACAGTACACTGTTTTTGTGAGATTCATGCTTAAAGAATTAATTGTATGAACTAGAAATCATTTATGCAATCCAATAAAACCGTCATTAAGATGAATAATTTAATAATACATAAAGGTAAGAGCATAATATGAGCATATTTTTCTGTCCTTTTTTTTAGCAGCTTGAATTGTTAGTACTTAATTACCCTGATTAAATTATTAACAATCATCATTTGCACTTGATATATAGGCCTACCATTATTAATTATCTAGCAACGCCACTGTCACCTTCGAGTTAAAGCGATGCTTTGTGTTTGCAAACAGAAGCATTGTAACCATGGCTGTCCAAAGGGTTTTTGTCTTCGTTTTTGCAATGCCACTAATGTCACTTACGGGTTGGACCTGATAAGCTTTAACCTCCTGTGTACACCACATTACCAAAGCGGACATCTTCCTGCTGTTGTGTTCCTTCATTCCTTGTTTAAATCTATTGTACGTTTCCATGTGGGTCTGTAGAAACAGGAAGAAAAGTTTTACAAAGCATGCAGAATACAATCATAAACAGCCTTTGAGTGATTATGGAATGTTTAGTATAGTTACGTTTTTTTAGAATAGCATTGATTCATGCAATTCCAGAAACATTTTCCTATAACTGACATAATTCCACATCTAAGCTTAGGCTTATCAAAGCCTACACTATGACGTGATTGTTATGTAACTTAATAAATAGTAGGCGAAATAGTAAATGCAGTGTCTGAGATCCAATTTAAAGTCAGGGTGCCAGGTTTAATGATTGACAGTTTCACACTACTGGTGTTGTTATTAATATTTTATAAAGGATTATAAGGTTATCATTTTATCCACTATTTGAAATCTTTCTGTTTCGTTTCTTCAGATGTTAGACTGACTTTACATTGAATCACTTTTATAAGGGATGTTTTGATGTACCTTTGTGATCTTTGACTCTGTTTTAGCACTTTCAAACAATATACATTTGATTATATGAATTAAAACACTTGAATTTTTCATTTTTTGTCTTTTGTCGTAATTGTCTTTTTCAGTAACCCTATATACAGCAAATAGCGTCACAGTTTGTTTTTTAAATTGCACTTTTTTTGAGCAATGACTTTAAAAATGTGCATTATAGCCAGTTCTAGCAATGGATTCAATTGATGTAAGGTATAATAAAAGTGCAAAGCTACTTACAGAGAAGACAGATACAAACTAGAAGATGGGTGTTCAGGGATTGTAACTTTGTTTCAAAGACATGTTTACACTGAAATATAACATGTATGTGAGTGACAGCACAATGATAGATCTGGATTAACATCATAGTCTTGCATCTGGCTTACTTCCCATGTTTGCTGCAGGTGGCAGATATTGTAGGAGTGTGTGCAGAGTTCAACTGAGAAATCACTGAAGCATGAATACGACAGGTATGTAAAAGAAACCATTAGATTTTTTCTGGATTGTTGCGCCTGTGTGGTCTGTCAAGGTCAAGTCAAGTAAAGTCACCTTTATTTATCTAGTGCTTTGTACAATACAGATTGTGTCAAAGCAGCTTTACAGATGCAAACAGGAAAATGGATTGCCAATAATGCAAGAATACAATAACAAATCATTTTTGAAGTTCAAGTCAGGTGATGTCATCATCCAGTTCAGCTCTCTTCCAGTAGTGTCTGTGCAATCAGTCAAGCGTACCCAACTAAGCAAGCCAAAGGCGACAGTGGCAAGGAACCAAAACGCCATCGGTGACAGAAATGGAGAAAAAACCTTGGGAGAAACCAGGCTCAGTCAGGGGGCCAGTTCTCTTCTGGCCAGACGAAATCAGCATGGTGTGGTTTAATTCCAGGCTGCAACACAGGTCAGATTGTGCAGAGGACTCGTCTTGTTCCTGTGATCTTTCCCCGATGGCCGTCTAGTTGACGCGGTCTTCACAGGGGATCTGTCTCTAGGGCTCATCTAGTTGACATGGTCTCCTCTGACATTCCTGGACATTCAGGCTGCAGAGGTCGTCTCTAGGTGCTGATCCTCCATCTGATCTGGATACAGACTGGATCCGTATGGCTACGCTGACCTCGGAATAAGAATGAAAGAGACTAATATTAGCGTAGATGCCATTCTTCTAATGATGTAGCGATGTTACATCGGATGTTATGGGAAGTGTTCCCGGTTCCGGTTGACCTAATTAATGCAGCCTAACAATCCTTTAACGGATTTGAATGATAGAAATGCGATAGTGTATTATGTGTATGCCAGGTTAAAGGGGTCTTTAATCTAGATTTAAAATGACAGAGTGTGTCTGCCTCCCGAACAATGCTAGGAAGATTGTTCCAGAGTTTGGGTGCTAAGTAGAAAAAGGATCTGCCACCCGCAGTTGATTTTGATATTCTAGATATTATCAAATGGCCAGAGTTTTGAGATCGCAGCGGACGTGAAGAACTATAATGTGATATGAGCTTGCTCAAGTATTGAGGAGCTAAACCATTCAGGGCTTTATAAGTAATTAGCAAGATTTTAAAATGTATTCATTGTTCGAATAGGGAGCCAGTGCAGAGTTGACAAAACTGGGCTAATATGGTCATAATTCCTGGTTCTAGTAAGAACTCTAGCTGCTGCATTTTGGACCAGCTGGAGTTTGTTTATTAAGCACGCAGAGCAACCACCCAATAAAGCATTACAATAATCTAACCTTGAGGTCATGAATGCATGAATTAACATTTCTGCATTTGACATTGAGAGCATAGGTCGTAATTTAGATATATTTTAAAAATGGAAAAATGCAGTTTTACGAATGCTAGAAACATGGTTTTCAAATGAAAGATTGCTATCAAATAGCACACCTAGGTTCCTAACTGATGATGAAGAATTAACAGAGCAGCCATCAAGTGTTAGACAGTGTTCTAGGTTATTACGTGCGGAGGTCAAATGAAAGATTGCTATCAAATAGCACACCTAGGTTCCTAACTGATGACGAGGAATTAACAGAGCAGCCATGAAGTGTTAGACAGTGTTTTAGGTTATTACATGCGGAATAACTGATAATAATTTATACTTTTAACTCAATTTTCTTAAAAAAAAAAAAAAATTGTTTAAAGGCTGAAATGTGAAGTTTATCATTTTGTTTAACTTTTTGCTTTTGTGAAAACCTGCATCTGAACTGTAAATCTTGCTTTTAAAGTCATTTTCATTTTATTTGTGCAGGTCTTAAAAAGTCTTAAAGGGGTCATACGATGTTGCTAAAAAGAACATTATTTTGTGTATTTGGTGTAATGAAATGTGTTTATTGCAAAAATGTCAACAATTCTGTGTTTTTCTGTCAATATGGGGTGCTGTGTGTACATTAATGAGGAAAAAAAATTAACTTAAATGATTTTAGCAAATGGCTGCAATATAACAAAGAGTGAAAAATTTAAGGGGGTCTGAATACTTTCCGTACCCACTGTAGTTGCCAAATTTTGGCAAATAAGACAAATAAGATTTTTCTTGTTTTAAAATAAACTTCATTCATGTTCTCTATATATTCTCATTTAAATAAGGCCCTTAGGAAATCACTAGTCATCCAGCTTTTTATATCAGCTATGCATTCCGTTAGTTTTGTGAGTTGGTATGAGTTACATTTTAGACACATTTTGTCTTTTTTACTGTTTTGGAAATTAAATAGTTCCAAACAAAGCTGGAGCAGAGCTGCTGTGCGTGTCGGAGCAGCACTCACACAGACACAGAGATTGTGTGCATGTGTGTGTGTGTGTGTGTGTGTGTGCATTGGTGTTTCTTTCCTGAATTAATCTGTTTTTGAACAAATCAAGTGAGCCAATTATTCAATGATCCATTCATAAAGACAGTCACTAGCTTCGATTCTAATTGAATCAGCCATTTTGAACGAATCGTTTGATTGACGGAATTAATGAATCATTCATTACGACAGACACTTGCCGCCACCTACTGGCGGTTTTAGTGTCATATTTATTTATCCATGATAGGCCTAAACCAGCCAAGGTATCAACATAAATATACACTAAGCAAAATATTGTTTAGTTATTGAAAAAAATCCCCAAAATATAAAGATATAATTGTTTTTGTCTATATTGCACACCCCTAGAACAAAGATGCCAAAGAATATTATATCAATTTTGTCAATAGTATACATCCCTAAATAAGGGGCATCATTTACATAAATGGCACACAGACAGAGATTGCGTGCATGCATGCATGTTTGTGCATTGGTTTAACCTGTATTGTGAGGAACTAATGTCCCCAAAAAAAAAAAAAAAACTTTTCACATTTTGCCACCTACACAAGGAAAACGGCTCATAAACCATAGTTCAATATAAAATAAACCTGTTAAATAAAAATGTTACAAATTAGACAAATTTTGTAATCATTTGTGATCAAAGGAACCCTCGCCCCACCATCCCCCTTGAATTTTTTTTTTTTTTTTTTTTTTCAATTCATTTTTGTACAATGAAATTAAGTATTGGAGGTTTGTTGGTTGTATTTTTATACTTTGAAATATTGCTAATACAACTCATTATGTACTTCCTAGATGTTCATTTACATATTGATGTGTTATAATTCTTTTAACTATGATGAACAATTGTCTTCTAGACACAATATTCCTTCAAAAAAGTGTTTGGAATAAAAACGACACAGATTTTTAAAATTTTTTTTTTTTTTTTTTTTTACAATTCGACCACTGCCTGTGCATAACAATACAAATGAGTTAGAAAAATAAACTATATTCATTCTGTAGTTATTTAAACCGGTATTAGACATTTTTTTTTACTATTTTTATAATCATTTTATTATGCTTTTGCATCCTTTTTTAATCTTGAAAGTTCAATCCCTGCATAGAGCTGCATAAAAAAAAGTAACCAGTGCATACTTTACATTTACATTTTACATGCATATTACTTTTAAAAGTAGATCACATTAGACAGACATTAAAGTAACTAGATTTCTCTATACAAGGCACTAAATAGGATACTAAATCCCAGGCATAATGTATTTCAAGGAAATAGCTAAAGTTTTAAACATTCTATACTTTAATGATGAAGGGATGAAATGACAAACTATCACAGAAAACCTGCCTGAAGACAGGAAAACAGAGCCATCCTGCTGAGCCGTGTCTTTCTCTGAGCGCTTCTCTCGTGCTCAGATTCAAATAAATAAATGATTGGTCCACAGACAGTGGCCCTAACGGCAGCGGTGCCACTCGGTAATGACCTTCCCTGGGGAGTTCTGCTCTATTTTGATGCGCAATCAAAGTGGCCAGACTGAATGATGATAATTAAAGAGCAGGAAGCCTGGTCTTCAGAGGTGTCCTAAAGCAGATTAAAAAAAAAAAAGTCTTGTACCATATTCATGCTTTTGATTATGAAAGATGAGAAAAAAATATACCCAAAATGACATATTATTTCAAATATTGATCTCTTAAAATTGGTGTAATGGCACACGTCCTAATTAAAGAGGGAAATTGGGTAGCAATGCTCTGCAGGTTTGGCAAACTGACAAGCATTTGAACTACAAGAGCATCATTAATAAGAGACTGCATAATGTTTATATTTTCCGAAAACATCAATGAATAAGCATAGTTGAATGCTTAGTCACATGCATTCATGCCTTCAGAAAAACAAAAAATCATTCAGGAACTATAGTTCTTAGAGATCCTAATGCTCATAATTCCGAGACACTGGAGAGATACAGGATAGTTCTTCTAAAAACAGTGGTTATAAGGGCCCTCCAGTGGCCATGAATCTCTGCACCTCAAAACCGTTGCCTGGAAACAGCGTGGTGATCCTCTGATTTATTTATTTAATTCATTTACCACATTTTACTTGTTTTTTCATTTCATTTCATATTTACTCGTTATGGTTAACACTGACCTTACGTGACTTTTTGGCACATTGCGGATGGTTTGGCTGCCTTTTTTTCTCGCGAGTGTATTGATGTCTCAAACATAACATAAGGCAACTTACTGTACGGAGGATACCATGGACTATATATAAAGATGAATGCTCTATGGAAGATCATGCAAACAAGACTGTGCATTTTAACAGACACAGTTATGACCTTGAATAGTCACTTTTAATAAACAAGTTTCTTAGAAAGTTTCTTTATGAATAGGGATGGACAATTGTAATTGTTATAGACATGTTTGACAATTTTCCAGAACTGAATCAATAATCAGACAGACAGACAGACAGACAGATAGATAGATAGATAGATAGATAGATTTCTTTCATCTTCTCATTATCGTTCATTTGGAGGGATTTGGGTTGTTAGGAGGATCACGGAACACCATCAGTGCCAGGGTCCCAGAGAGGAGGAGGATGGGGAGGAGGAGGGATGTCCCATCGCTGGTGATGGGTGACCACTTCCAATAGGATAGGAGGGGTTTACGGAAAGGTCTGTTTTATTCGCTCTCACGCTGACTTTATTCCTTCATCGTTGGCGATCATCTCGAAACGACAGCGCATGCATATAAGGTAAGTTTGCACGCGTCTCTCTAACTAATAGTTCGTGCACTTCGTTGACAAAGGAGAACATTACACTGTCGCTTTCTATGCATTTGACTTGAGACTTGAATCGCCTATCTATGATCGTGACTGTGTAGGCTGATGTAAGTTGCTGCATCCGTTAACGTGTTGGCATCGTAGAACGCGCGTGTAACAGTGGCAGGGCTGCCAACTTTTGAATTAGTCAGGAATAATGACAAGCTTGCCATTAAGTGTACATATTATTTTCTAATTTTTTCTAAACTATACAGGGAACCCTAATGTTAAGGTTAAAAGTAAAAATTGATTTGTGTACAAGTTCATAGATCATTTTTATAATAACGTTATATCTACAGTATGCATTTTTATTAATGATAAAAATAGTAATTAAATGAGTAACAATATAATAAATGCAATTTTTGCTAAATTCTCCTCTATTACATTTTTCTCGCTAGTTTATGGACACTGAATTAATATTTCTGAGGTTTTGTATGTTTTCAAGCACAGACAGACAGACAGACAGATAGATAGATAGATAGATAGATAGATAGATAGACAGATTTCTTTCATTTGGAGGGATTTGGGTTGTTAGGAGGATCACGGAACACCATCAGTGCCAGGGTCCCAGAGAGGAGGAGGATGGGGAGGAGGAGGGATGTCCCATCGCTGGTGATGGGTGACCACTTCCAATAGGATAGGAGGGGTTTACGGAAAGGTCTGTTTTATTCGCTCTCACGCTGACTTTATTCCTTCATCGTTGGCGATCATCTCGAAACGACAGCGCATGCATATAAGGTAAGTTTGCACGCGTCTCTCTAACTAATAGTTCGTGCACTTCGTTGACAAAGGAGAACATTACACTGTCGCTTTCTATGCATTTGACTTGAGACTTGAATCGCCTATCTATGATCGTGACTGTGTAGGCTGATGTAAGTTGCTGCATCCGTTAACGTGTTGGCATCGTAGAACGCGCGTGTAACAGTGGTCTCATACAGAGTACCGATACAATTCAATTACATGATTAAATACCTGCCTAGCTGGACTAAATTAAAATCCCAGGCCATTTGAAATTCGTCTCGTTCGGTCTAATGAAGAAGTCTCGTTTGAACGATGCACAAGGCTCGCGCAGATAGGACTGGCAGTGAATCGTGAAGGTGTTTTCACTGGAGACGTCTTGTTATTAAATATTTTAACTAATATACTGTTGTTTTATACTTAGAACTACGCTTTATCATGTTTAGGACCACCGGCTTGTGAATTATCTTAA
This sequence comes from Sinocyclocheilus anshuiensis, assembly GCF_001515605.1. Lineage (NCBI taxonomy): Eukaryota > Metazoa > Chordata > Actinopteri > Cypriniformes > Cyprinidae > Sinocyclocheilus > Sinocyclocheilus anshuiensis. Next base: position 299,798 of record NW_015555703.1, read on the forward strand.
TTAACTTGATGGACTTATCCCGTTTTCACTGTCTGCTCTAGGAAAAGTGTGAAAGCTCATCATCCATTCTCATGAATATTATTTGACGTTATACAAATTTAATAGACTTGCTATCAAACTAATATACTGTGGTTGATTATAAAGGTGGTTCATTCATTAATTCCTTAATATCATCTGCATTAAATCATGTGTGTAATGCCATTATTTTATGGAGGAATATGGATACAGATGTATAAACGATATAATGTTCTTAAACTTTTATGTATAGCGCATTACGCATTACGCATTAAGATTGGTAATATATAGAAATGACTTGATTTACCTAGTCCAGTTTTACTTTAATGTTAATTTTAAAACTATTACATCGAGAATAGTCTTTCTGTGTGACAACTTTCTTTTTGGAAAAATTAAGTGAATGAAGTCTTAGCATGAATAATAATTCCAGTTGACTCTTGGAATTTCCCATTGACATTTTATTTTTATTTTTCCAGGAAACAGGTCTTGTGTTCAGTGCCACCAGTGGCGGAGCTAGTTTTATAGGCTACATGGGGTGGCCAGGGCTAATTCAGGGGGTCCATAGACCATGACAGGAAATCAGTGTGTAACTCCAACCTGGCATAAAAAAAGCATGAATAATTAATAGTAATACTGATTACTTCACATTACCCCACATACATTCCTACCGTAACTTCAAATGTTAGTCTATTGGACTATTTCTCTTATTTCTATCATCTGATTAACCAGCGGTTGGAGCAAAAGATCTAACATTAACTTATACAGTGATTTTTGTAAATGTTGTTCAGGAAACCTAAAACTTCAATTTACTTCAAACAGGGCTGCCTTTTTTCATGCCTTGAGTGATTACATGAGACACTATACATTCAGTAAGTTGTAGTGTATCTTTCAACATGCCCTCAGATGTTCATTCATGTTCATTCATCATTCATCCGCCACTGTATAGGCCTACATTTGTTAACTTGTTTCCTCAAGTTATAACGGGGCTGTTTAAACATTTCTCATCATATTAGTATCAGTTTTTTTTTTTTTTAATAATGACAAGCTTGCCATTAAGTGTACATATTATTTTCTAATTTTTTCTAAACTATACAGGGAACCCTAATGTTAAGGTTAAAAGTAAAAATTGATTTGTGTACAAGTTCATAGATCATTTTTATAATAACGTTATATCTACAGTATGCATTTTTATTAATGATAAAAATAGTAATTAAATGAGTAACAATATAATAAATGCAATTTTTGCAAAATTCTCCTCTATTACATTTTTCTCGCTAGTTTATGGACACTGAATTGATTTTTCTGAGGTTTTGTATGTTTTCAAGCTGCTGTCATTGAGTGATCACATGAGACACTAAACCAGTGGCGTATAGGCAGAATTTGATTTTTGGGTGGGCCTGGGCAAAAGTAACTATAACGGACGGAGTCAGACTCAATATTCAGGTCATTTCAGTCTTCTTTTGTAAAACTACCACGTCGCCATCTCCGTCACAAACGTGCCCGTTGTCAACATAACCTAAAATCATTCACAATAGCCCCAATCCCTAAATACTGTTGCAGATTACAGTAGCTACAACCTGTCCACATACAAAACATGAGTATCAGTCAGAACAAAAATTATATACGGCTTTATTTATTCCGAAACAGAAGTCAATAATATTCTTTTTAGCAACATCATATGACCCATTTAGCCAAAATAAATGCAAACTAAAAAAAACAAAAAAAAAGTGTGCAAACATATTACAATGAGGTGGCTGTTTTGCAACAAGGTGGAGACAGTTCTGTTCATAACAGTAGACCTGCTGGTAAAGAAGTGACAGGTACAAGAAAAAAAGGAAGAGACAGAGTTTTGCAACAAGGTGGAGACAGTTCTGTTCATAACAGTAGACCTGCTGGTAAAGAAGAGACAGGTACAAGAAAACTAGCCAGAATAATAATAATAAAAAAAGTACACACACACACACAAACAGAAGTGAGAAAACGAGATATCAAGGAAAATGAAGAAACGGAAAAGGGAAGTGCCGTTCAAGAGAGAACTTTTAATTATTTTGCACAGCACGAGCCTAAGTATTTAGAATTTTTTTTATGTTATGGCCATACAAATAATAGGGTTGTCTGTAGTTTAAAAAATTGTTGTGGGTGTATAGCAGGGGTGTCAAAACTCAGTCCTGGAGGGCCGGTGTCCTGCAGAGTTTAGCTCCAATCCCAATTAAACACACCTGAACCAGTTAATCAAGATCTTAGGGCAAGTTGGAGCTAAACTCTATAGGACATTGGCCATCCAGGACCGAGTTTGGACACCCCTAGAATGGCCTGGATGAGTGTGAGATTTCCCGGCCTGAAGTTGTGTCCCAGTCCGGCCCTGCATCTCACACACTGTTCTCTTCTCCCCGCCAACCCCAGCTCCCCATTTTCTCCAGCTCTGTCTCTCCTTCTCTTACTTGCATCGTAACCATTGCTCAATACTGTATTCTGCCATTTATTAGAAGTAGTGGACATCATTACATGTTCTGTTCCTGTAAGGCATCACACTAACTAAAAAAGAACAGCTCATATGCCCTTGTTATACTTTCCTCAAACAAGATAAATGCAAACCCAACTAACATCTTTTGGTGCCCGGAATGTTCTAAAGATGGTTCAATAATGAAACCTAAAATGAACATTATTGTTAGATATTATTTCCACCTCAAAAAACAACCAAATGGGAACCATACATTAGGGGAAGAGCTCATGCCCTTGTTGTATATTTCATCTTTAGGCAATATCGATGCAAACACAACTAACAAATTTTGGTCCTGAAAATGCTCTGAGAATGTTACTCTATGGTTCTTAAAATTAAAAAATTAAAAACATACATAAATAAATAAATAAATACATAAATAAATAAATAAAATCATGTGCCCTTGTTTTATATTTAGGCTTTCTAGTCATTGCAAACACAACTAACAAATTTTGGTCCTCAAAATGTTTTGGAAATGTTAGTTCATGGTTCTAAAAACCCCCTAAAAAGAACATTAGAAGCCCCAAAATACCATGTAGGAATCACTAGGGGAACAGTTCATATGCACTTGTTGTTTATTTTGTTTTCATGCAAGATTAATGCACGACTAACAACATTTGGTCCCCAAAACATTCTAGGATTGTTAGTTTATTGTTCTAAAAAACATTAAAAAAATAAGTAAAAAAATTAATGAGATCCTTATATGTTAAGGAAACAGCTGATATATCCTTGTTGTATATGTTTGCAGGCAAGATCAATGCAAACACAACTAACAAATATCGGTCCCCAAAACATTCTGGGAATGTTTGTTTATAGTTCTAAAAAAAAGAAAAAGAAAAAAACATAATCTATAAAAAGAATGTTCTTAAAACATTATATATTGGTTCCACCCCCAAAAATACCAAATTGCAACCGTACACTAACATTAGTAAAACATATTGTGGAAAGCGTTGTTTTTTCCCTCTTGAGGTGAATAATAAAATAATAGCCCATCCATCTGTGTGCACCCAATCAAATAATAGCTGGAGATTTTAATTGGGATGTGTTTATGAGATCTAATTTTCTGATGTTTATGTAAACATGTAAACAGCATTTATCTTAAATGACCATTTGCGCCATCATTCTATTTGATTGCTTGGTGTTACATGATGGAAAGTCTGTTTCTTACATGTTATTATGTAATTCTTACATAATTGCTGAATCAATTGTGAGATAGAGAAACAAAGACTTGGCAACTCCAGAAGCTGTTTGTTTTGTAATGAGATGTTACAGTGTGTCAGTGAATTGTATGGTTCACATAGACAGTGATGTTAAATAATTATACTGAGCATTAGTGAGTATTAATGAGTACACATCACATAGCATGACATTGTGTTGTCCAGAGATTGTTTACAGCTCAGAGCAAATGATTGCTTTGCAGCCCAGTGAGAGACATCAGCTAGCCTGCTTGTGATTGCCATTCCCCCACAGGATATTACTCTAAATCAGGCGCTTCAGCGGGGGGCCCGTAACCTCTGCAGGGTCCATGGTGGTACTGTAAACAAATCTCAAGCGAATATTTGTGAAAGAAAACACACAGTAAAGTAAAAAACACTATATTAAGTAAATGCTTTTTGAACTTTCTATTCAATGAATCCTGAAAAAAATATTATGGTTTCCACAAAAATATTGGACAGCACAACTATTTTCCACATTAATAATAATAATAAATGTTTCTTGAGCAGCAAATCAGCATATTAGACTGATCTCTGAAGGATCATGTGACACTGAAGACTTTAGTAATGATGCAGAAATTTACATTATTGAAACAGAAAACAGTTATTTTAATGGCTTTGCATTACAAAATAAATGGGGTACTCTTTATTTTGTCTCCTTCTTACAGTGTACCTATGAAATAAGTACCGAGTAATATTAATCAACAACTTGAACGTACTATAGGGTTAGAATTAGGGTTTGGTTTAGGGTTAGTTGCATGTAATTATGCATAATTTACTGTAATTTACTATTATTTCTATATAAGTACATGTGACGTGTAAAGATGACACTGTAAAAAAAGTGTTACTAATAAATGTTTTTTTATTTTAATATATATTTTTAAATGTAACATTCTTGTGATGCAAAGCTGAATTTTCAGCATCATTACTCCAGTCTTCAGTGTCACAAGATCCTTCAGAAATCATTATTATGCTGATTTACTGCTCAAGAAACATTTCTGATTATTATAATCAAAGTAGAAAAAAGTTTGCTTAATACTTTTGTGAAACAGTGATAAATTTTTCTCAGGATTTCAGCATTTATTTGAAACAGAAATCTTGTGTAACATTATAAACATCTTCTTTACTGTCATTTTGATTAATTTATTGCATCTATGTTAAGTATTAATGAATCAAAAGTATTTATTTTAATTTCTGACATAAATTTCTTTAAAAAAAAAAAAATCTTACTGACCCCAAACTTTTGATCTGTAATGTAATATACAGTTATATGAATGACAGAAAACCCAGATTTACGCTGTTTTATTATTGATCACTTTATTTTGTCTCTGCACACAATGTTAATCTTTCAAAAATGTGGCAACTTTTTTATTTAGCAGCCAAATGATTAGCATCTTTAAAACTGATCTAAAATAACAACTGGACACATAATCTCTTGGCGTATAGCTATCTTTGTTAAATAATAATACATTTGAGTTGGGCAGTGACTCATGTCTGAGTTCATATCATATTTTATACTACACTGTAAAAAATGAGTGTAATTTTAACTGTAAAATATTGTAAAAACGCTACTGGAAAAAAATGTTACTAGGTTAACAGTAGTTCCTATACTATATACACAGAAAAAAACTGTAAAGAATCTAACCACAAATTTCATGTAATTTTACAGTAAAATGCTGTTAATTGTTTTTAACAGCATTTTACTTTTTAACAGCATTTTAGTTTTTAGAAGTAATAAAATATCAAATCAATGTACACTCTAAAAAAATGCTCGGTTAAATATAACCCAGTGCTGGGTTAAAAAGGGACAAATCCAGCTAAACTGATATTCCAAGAATTCCCTGCATGACACTCCACATTTGAAAGTATTTTGTCTAAATAATCATATTTTTTAGTTTTGTTATCAGTTATGGACGTTAGGGTTTTATGTTACATCTTCTGTTGTTAAATTAATGTTTATTGCATTATTTAAGTGTCATGTGTGTTACAATGATGGTGTTTTGTGTGTGCGGGAATGAATCTGTGCACCTTCTATATGTTAGTATATACTTCAGCTTGTGGAAAAGCTTCATGCGGCTTTCTCTTTTACCACCTGCATTATTATGGTGGTTGTCAGTATATGTTAAAGGTATAAAACAGATTTTAGTAGCAGTGTGCGTTGTTGAACTTGCTGGTTTGCATTCACATTTTCTTGGCTTCCCAAAGACAATTATACAAAATAACAGATCTGTGCCTCATTGTAACAATATCCAGTTTCATCCTGGAATCCATTTAACGGGCTAACAGTTTTCTCCATGCTGGATGTGGACATCCTTGACTAATTCATACTGTGAGAATCAGTGACCCATGTTGACTTCTTAATTGTTCTCTTAAGTCTTGACATGTCATTTCATGTTATATGAGGTTATGAAAGCCATGGTGCTATAGTTACAGGCGTCACGCTACATGAGAAACCTGTACTGTTGTTTTGGAACAACGTTTCAATCTCGCAGGCTTCTTTGAAACTTGCAATCTATTAGGAATTGATCAAAAACTGAGCCAGTTGTATCGTCACACTCATTTAATGCTAGTAATTGCTTTAGAAATTAAAAACCCTAATTCTCATAGCTTGACTGGATGTGGAATGGTTGGCAGAACAAAAATAAATAGATCCTATTGAAGAAGTCGCAAGCCTGTGAGAATCTACATCTGTACTTTTTGCTCTCAATAAATAAACTTGTATGCCAGGACACTTTATTTTATAAACAGTATAAACAGTAAACAGGTTCAAGTAAACAGTAACCCGTGTTTTTGGTTGGACAGGAACATCAGTGTGGGTACAGCATGAGGATATAACCATGCACTGGTTCTGGTAATAAGATTGTGGAGCTGGTGAGCACCATGGAGTCTTTGTTTGAGCTCAAATAACATATTGTGTCTGACTCAATACACAATACATGTCTATTTGTCAGGAATAAGGACGCAAGAAGTGCATTTCTGGTATCCAGCTATGGATTTTCTAAGACAAAGACAACTGTACAAGTTGCGCATGTTTTGTTAACAATATTGGCCAACATGGACCAGTTTTTTCCAGAAGTGTCATTTTACACATGTGCAGACAAACGTAAAAAATCTACACACAGCGAGTATTTTGTAAAAACTTGTAGTTTGTGATGTTTCAATTTCACATTTAGCAGTACAACTGTATGGTTAAATGACTAAAAACATTGCATTATGCATGCCAGGCCAGTAGTCGGCGATGTCACTTTGTAAAGAAACACTACCTGCGCACACACCTATACACCGAACATGTAATATGCATACACATGACATCACCGTTTTCAAAAATTTGCAGTTTTGTAGTTTACACAGAGAAGATAATGGTATAGTTTTAAAAAAATCATTTTCAAATGTGTGCATTTTCAGGCCCCCAAAACTTTGTTGTCATGTAAATGAACAGCCAAAATGCATAAAAAGTTTTCTGTTTCTGTTCATCTTTGCAGGAATGCAAAAAGTGAATAGCAGGCACAGCAATGCCAGTACAACCATAGTTATATATGGATACAATAAGCATCATCATTTTCACAGTTCACAGTAATGAAAATGGCATCTCAGTGTGGACGAACAGCCAAAATATAGAAAAAAAAGTTTTCAAATGTATCCAATTCATGTGTTTCAGTACTAGGTGATGGCTTGAGAAATATGGATATTACATTATAAAATATAGATAATCACATTCCCAACAGCTTACCTGTCCAAAACTTTCCCTTGACATGATTACAGTTCACAGCTGCTGTTAGAAACTTCTTTTACCTTAGAAAAATGTGTCCAACAGATTGAGTAACCCTGCCAAATTAGAGAAAGATGAGAAGAAGAAGAAAAAAAACAGAAATGAGAAAGTGTGGAGCTGAAATGTAAATTGGCTAATCAAGGTTCTGCACAAGAGGCAATGCAATCATTTTTCACCTCACGCATAAAAACTGCACAGAAGTGAGATAGAATCCATCAATTCCTCATTATTTATCTCCCCGACCTTACATTTCAAGGTGTAATTTATTTGGGTGCAAAGGCAACTAAAAGGCAAACAGTTATATCATTGATCAATTTAGTCTGTGTGCACTATGAAACCCTGAATTGTTTCATTTGAAAAGGTAATGATGCACATGAAAGTGTAGAAAAACTGTGCCAGTTCACTTGTGAAAGGGTTGGTCAACCACTCCGTATAATGTAATATAACCAGATTGTAACCATTTGGGGATTTTCTTATACTTGGCTTTAGACAAGTGGTTTTCAATCAAGGACCCACTAGGGAGCCTGAGCAAACTTCAAAGGGGGCCTCAAAATGACTTTAATTTAAAATAAGACCAATTAAAACTTTTAATTCACTCCGTTACCAACTGTCTTTGAAAAAACAGGGTTCCTACAGTTTTGAAAACGCTGGATATACTGTAAAAGGTAGCCTAATTTTAAAAGTGAAATTTCTAGAACTGGAAAAGTTATGTAAATTACTTTAATCTTTAAACTCCATCGGTATTTTCATAATGAATAAGCTTCCTAGTAATGCCAAGCTCTAATGTTTTATTATTTTAAAATAATTTTTAACAATATTTTGGCTTTGGAGTCAAAAAGGTTGACAACCACATTCTTAGACACTTCCAGACCACATATGGAAAGGAGATATGTCAGAACTTTTATACAACAGTTAATTCGTTCCTCAAGTATGATAGACTGCAACAGAAGGGTTCCGTAATTCATTTTCTCCATATAGGAAATCATTTTAATAATAACTTACAAACCACAAAAGGCAGGCCTATGCTTTTGTTGAAGCCATTAGCCCTCATTTTTTCATTTTTTTTTTTGAAATAATCATGTTTAACAGATAAATTATTGGTGAAAAACTACATTACCCATGATTCAGCATATAAAATGCAACAAGCAAATCTTTACTGCTGACACACTCCCAGGAAGCACTGTGAATGACATAATCAAGTCAATCTCCCTACACTCTGAAACTACTTAAATAATTGTATAAAATAATTTGTTTATAGAATATCTCTACATATATTCAACATGTTTCTTTTGTAATTTGAATATGTTGAATGTGTACGAATATGTTTGAATAGTTCTTTCCCTGATTAAAGCCATTAAATACTCAGTGTTGTACCTTTATCTTTTTGTCTGATTTTCAAATAGTTTTTTTGCTTTAAATTAAAGTTTGTTATGTAGTGATTCACCTAGTTTCTCTTTAACATAGACTGTTTTAAAATGCTTGGGAGAAATTAATGGGAAAAATTCTTCTGGAACCAAGGCCATTGAAAAAGTGGATGGCACTGATGCACTCTATTGGACAAGCTGTCTATGTTTGCATGCTCCAGAGAAGATTATCAGTCTATGTGTTAGTGGTTGGGATTTTTCTGTGTGTCTTTCAGTCAGACAGTCTTTATGAGTGAGTCATTGAATCGTTCATACAACCGGTTTGTTGAAAAATGCTGATTCATTCAGGAACAAAACAAGACTTTGTGAATGAGTCATTGAATTATTCACTTGATTTGTTCAAAAACACTGACCTGAATGAATTGTTGTATAAAAGCAGTATCACAAAATTGTGCTGCTTTTTATTTTAATCCAATAACTTCTCGTTATAAATGACCCAAAGCATCATTGCTAATTCTAACTAGATGCTTTCAAATCAGTCATCTTTTGAACTAGCAATGGCAAAAAAAGTACAACACACAAGGCAGTCTTTGGGATACTCCTTTGTTTTTCCTCGTTTATTTATATACTTGAAGGAGTATGTCATGGCCATATATCTGCTGTGCTTTTGCTCACGTGCTATTGCTTTTATAAGACTTATCTTAGTAGGAGTAGCTTCAAACCTATCATCTTGCATTGTTATTGTACATGTAATAAATCAATGGGGTTGCGACCAAAAATAGGTCAGCTCACTTCTGATAGGGTGACAAACAGCAGGGGAAAAACTATGCCAAATCCATACAATCAAATGCAATAATCATGCCTAGTTAGGACAGCAAAGTAAATAGACTTATTGACTTTTAAAAGGAAGTAGAAAACATTTCCCTATCTTTTGTTATTGACGTCAAATGTTTTGCATCCAGTCAAACCCTATGGTGTTCCGATTCTCTTGGCAGAAGCTATATATATTGGCTCCAGTGTTTATTCATGTGTTACACTGCTAAATCACACTTCTGTTGTGTTTATACATTTTCAGCCTATGTCATATTAATAATTTGCAAACATCTTACCATATGAAACACCAGTCTTACAATAAGTTAATTTGGTGCTATCATTATGTGGAACTGAACGAGACATCTTTTAAAAATGATGAATGGATGGACCAAAATTCTTCAAGTTTTTAGAAGCATGCAGGGAAAGATACAGTGCGTGCAAAATAAGTATTTCCATGCCTCATTAGTTGGTTAAAAACTGATGCTTGGAGAAAGTTGAGTGTTTCAGCTGCAGGGATCTGTAAGGCAGGGACAGAGCCATCTGTTGTGGCTCAGGAACACAAAGTCATACAGCGATCCAGTTAGACTTCTGATCTCAGTGCCAATGAGACATTGTTGTGGCACTGTTTGAAAACTGTCATCTGGCCAACCTAAACAAGCTTAAAAAAATCTGTTACAAAGAATAGGCAGACAATGTTAACAAACTGTACAGGTATATGCAATGATGGCAGTTAATCCCAAAGTCTTAATGTGACACAATTTTCTCAGCTATATTGGTCTATTTTTTTCTTCTTCTATTTCTTCTCTCTTCTAGTTATAAATTCAAAGCAAATCAAGATTGTCGACAAGTCTTTGAATATATTGTAAGGCACTGTACAGTAACTGTCACTGTCACCCAACTAACTGTTGGGTTGTAAAGTTCTTTGTGGAAATTAGAAATTAATGGGGGCTGCGGGTGCAAACCCCACTGAAATTAGTAAAAAAAGGCCCCCAAAATTGAAAATTAGTTTTTGTTCTATATATATATATATATATATATATATATATATATATTCTGTATATATATATATATATATATATATATATATATCATGTAATATGGTTAAGCAATATCACAAAAGTGCTGTTTTTCCAAATGTAACATTGATTCAACCATTTTGAACAAATTGGTTAAGTGAATGATTCAATGTAAATACATTTAAAGTGACCAATACCCTACAGCTTTTTGAACTAAATGGACTCATGTAAATTATGGTATTTTATATTTTCAAGACTGCATCAGGCACCCCATTTGACACAGAGCACAAAAAAAATGTTTTCCTCCATACCTGTAATAACATTAGGTAAAATAAACTAGCTAAATTAACTAGCTAACTAACTACAATTGACTAGCTTGCTTAAAGGGGTCATATGACGTTGCAAAAAAGAACGTCTAGGTTACTTGTGTAACCCTCGTTCCCTGT
>NW_015555703.1:311111-311374 GCF_001515605.1 Sinocyclocheilus anshuiensis
ATTGGGCTCTCGGGCGAGATCCCAATTCGTCAGTCACGACTGACGTAACGTCGAACGTGACTGACTGAAAGGGAACATTATTTTGTGTATTTTGTGTAATGCAATGTGTTAATGCGGTTTAAGGTTAAAAAAACACACATTTTCCACATAATGTACATTATTGTTTCTCCTCTACGCCCCGCCTTTCTGAAAAGCGTCGATTTTTACAAAGCTCATCGGTCTGAAAAAGCGAGGTGTGCTGTGATTGGCCAGCTATCCAGTGC
>NW_015555703.1:311680-326116 GCF_001515605.1 Sinocyclocheilus anshuiensis
TGCGCTGCACACATCTGAATATTTGGGTTGAACTGTTCCGGAACAGTGTTGTAAATACAACTTAACCACTGATGCCTAGTTGTGTCCTTTTTTGGAAGGCCAAACAAAGTGATTTGGCTTTCACAATGAAACACACATCGTCTCCACAACATGGCGGTGGCGGCAGCAACAATACTACAGCGAGAATAAAACTTACATTTGGGCGGCGTTATGCAAATCTTCCCACATCATGATGTAGACATGTGGGGGTGTGTTAGAACGAGCCGCTTTAGGTAGGCGTGGTTAACTCTTAACTTTTATAAAGAATATCTCTTCGGATTTAAGACTTTAGTCTTTGCAACTTTACAGATCTTCTTTATGCACCAAGAACTTGTAACACTCCAAAGAGAAAGGAAAAATTTAAATCGCATCATATAACCCCTTTAAATTTGAGTTAAGGTTGACTAGCTAGCTAAAATGGGTGCTATTTGCCTATTTCTGTGAGCAATCTTGTGTTGTTGCATCGAGCTGCTTACTTAGACATCGTTCCAACTGTGCCAAGCTCTAAAGAACTTTCCACCAAAGACTGTGGAAAAAATGAAGTCAAGAAAATGGCTGTGTGTATTTAGTTTCCCATGTCCATTCCACACCATCTCTATGCATTTCGATGAACAATCATTACACTCTATGGAAGGATCAGTAACAGTTAACAGTTTTTTTCCATATCATTTGATATTGATAATTATCATGATAAATTTATAATCATTATTTCTTTCCAGTTTAAATGCAGTTTTTTGCTCATACATGAAAGTTGTAGAAACCAGACTGTTAATTGTGGTTTTAAACTACTCTTTATGGTCAGAACATGACAAACACTTCATGTTTTTGAATTCTTTACATTTTTCATTTATCCTTAACAAAATAAATATTGTAATAGAAAAATGTATGTCTTAGTTTCTGCATGTTCTAATGAGTGATATTGTTTCAAATCATCAACATGTTTGTGTTGCCTGACTTTTATGACTGGTATCTTAAGCACAGTTTGCAGTGCAGGTAGTAATATGAATAATATTACATGTTTTGTCTCTTAGAAATGCTCATTTGACAATAGCTTGAGTTTACAGTAGTAGTAGCTTGAGTTTGGATGCAGTTGACAATTTATGTTCATTATCAAAAACAGTAACATATGTAATAATTTTAACAACTACATTTTATATGGTGAAATGTAATTATTATGACTGTTGAGTTGAGTTTTATCCATGAGCTACTTCCATAGTAGCATACATTTAGATCATGATAATAACCCCAGTTAAAACCACACATATAGCACCTCAATACCATGGTATTCTAGGTATTTGTATGAAAAGCAGTAGTCCAAATATATTTAGTATGATGCACAAACACTATAGCTTAATCACAAAAAATAGCCTGTAATTATATTCCATTACTCCTTTAATACATTTAATACATGCCTACATTAATATTATAATAAAATTCAATTAAAATATCCCACATTTCTGCCACAACACCATGGTGCAGTCAGTGTTACTACAGTAAATCCATGGTAAATGATGGCGATCTGTAGATTGAAAAACCTTCTGACTGAATCATTGAGCACAGTGTTTCTCCTGTTTGTCATCACTGTTTTGCCTGCCTTTAAACTAGTTTAAATCACTGAGACATTTGAGTTCTTCGCCGAATTCAAGCGCTTCGATCGATTGTTTATAATTTGATGTTTCTTTGGTTTATTGTCTTTATTCTAATGTTACTGAACACAAGAAATTAACAATCAAAACTGAGAAAATGGTGACTTTTAATTTGGCCCAGTGGAGGGTTTGATGAAAAATTATGCTAATGTTTTTTTTTGTTTTACTCTGGCTACAGTTCACAGCAGAGTCCCAAGAGACAGAAGACCCTTCTGAGCTTGAGCTGTCAGCAGAGATCATGAGGAAGAGCCGGAGCGTTTTGGCAGTGACACCTAGTGATGTGAGACATTTTACTGTTGTGTTTAAACATGAATAGATGATAATGCTATGCTGTGATTTTTTATTCTGCCCCCAATATATGGTCAATGCAATTTAGATGTTTAAAAAATCACTTATTTTTTCTCCTAGTTTGCCCTTTATATGTTTTACCTATGAAACAGCCAGGTTTTCTCTGCAATAACATCCTGTGTTCCTATGATTTCTAGAGAAAGAACTAAAACAATCAACAAGCTCTAGGCAAGCGTGTCTACGAGAACATAAACAACCAATTAACCACACACACAAACCCAAATATGCACACACATAATATTAATAGCTATTTATGAGGGACATGGGAAAAGATGGCAGGCACCATAAAACCTTACCAGAGGAAAGAAGGACAGAGTCGAAAAAAGGGCAGTCATTCATTTGTCTTCTTGATGTTTTTAATAACCTGAACTCAGTTGGTTGTAACCAAATTAGGCTTAACATTTTACAGTCTTTGAATTCTAATTTACATCATATTAATTAAACTCTTCTCTTCAAAGGTGAAGAAGGAGGCGGGAACCGGCGAACATTTGAACAAAACTTTAATAATAAAATAAACACAAAATAGTGTGACAGCCCCTGTCGGACAGTCACAGATGACTGTCTCGCACAAACAGATCCAAAACACAAAATATAATCCAGGCCTTTTCCTCTCTCGTCTTTCACTGTCGTAGCTCCTCCTTTTATCCTTCCGGAGCTCCCCCGTGGGACTCGAGACCGGTGAGTGGTGCAGGTGTCGCTCATTATCAATTACTCCACTGGCCTCGCTCCGTTCCCACGACTCTCGGCCCCGCCCCCACTCGTCACATACCCCCATCGCCCCTCGCAGGCCGGGGGTACTCCCGAGACTGCGCTTTACTCCCCCCCTCTGGGGTAGCCGATCACGGCGGCAGCGGCGTACCTGGGGGTAAGGACAGACAGACGAGGCGAGAGAAAAGGAGAAGGAAGGATGAGGAGAGACAGATACGAGAGAGGGAAAAGAGGAAAAGAAAAAAAAAATAATCGGTCCGGCTCCCGGACACACTGCCGCTTGCTCCTCAACCGGCTGAGAGGCTCTCACTCGCGGTGCCATGCGATGGTACTGGACATCGTTGGTGGACGGCCCACCGCTCCTCCGCCTCCTGGCGGACGGCGATGGCTCCTCCTGTTGAGGGCAGCTGGCAGCGAGTCCCCCGTTCCCTGCTCCTCCCCAATCATGGCGGACGGCAGCAGGCTCCGGCCTCCTGGCGAACGGGGCCGACTCCTCCGCTCCCTCTCGGACGTCAGCCACCCCTCCTCGACCCAGGAGCGTGGCAGCGAGCTCTCCGTCCCACCTCATCTTCCATCATTCCAGCACCACCGCCTCGGGCAGCCACCGGCGTCTCTCCGCTTGTTCCTGCTGCCCGATCTCCTCAGCACCGCGATCCCCCTCAGTAGCAAGGGCTCTCTGACAGCGTGTCCCTCCTTCCTCCTCCCGGGTTTCGGCACCAATGTAACACCGTTCGTAGGTCGGGAAGAAGGAGGCGGGAACCGGCGAACATTTAAGATTTTAATAAAATAAACAAACACAAAATGAAAGTAAAGCGGCAGCCCCTCGCGGACGACTGCCGCACACAAAACACAAAATAAAATCCAGGCCTGGTCCTCTCTCGACTTTCACTGTCGTAGCTCCACCTTTTATCCTTCCGGAGCTCCTCCGTGGGACTCGAGACCGGTGAGTGGTGCAGGTGTCGCTCATTATCAATTACTCCACCGGCCTCACTCCGTTCCCACGGCTCTCGGCCCCGCCCCCACTCGTCACACTTGTATTGTCACAAAATTTAAACCATATTATCGCCTGGCTCTAATCTGCTAAATGCGAATTATGAAAAGAGCTATCCAAAACTAAATAAGGGGAAAAAAGCGAAGACAATATAGCAATGGTCAATAGGACTAGGTACATTTATCAGAGTAAATCTGATCAGTTTCCATTTCATGTTGAATTTATTGTGCAGAGATAGATGTATATTGATTTCTCAGAAGAGTGAAAACATTGTCACTTAGTGATGCTTTCAAGACATTGCTCTGTTTGTTTAAACAACCCAAAACTTCTGCCTCAACCAATACCATGATTTTGACATGGAACGACCAGTTTTGTCTGAGTAATGGCTGGTGGCACTTTAATTGGGAAGTGAAAGTGTTTGGGTAAACAAACATTATTTCTCCTTCTGGTGCATTATTCACACAGAAATTACAGACTTGACCTTTAAAGAAAGGTATACTCAGTATTTTCTTTATTTATGCTGTGCTGGATGATATGACAGTCGGTTTTTGTCTTTGAAAAGTAAAAGAGCCGTGACATTGTTCAACAGATTAGCAAAACCTTTGGGAGATTTCATAAAACATCCTTAAAGTTCTGGATTAGGTTCCTGTACTTGGAAGAACAATACCTTCACTTCTTCAATAGTCTATTTGCAAGTACACATGCACAATGAACTGAAATAATGAGGCTGATAGTGATTTTCTGTAAAAAGCAGTTCTCACCTTTCTTCACTAGCACTCAGTGAAAGCTTGACATTCACCTCTACTGCCTATGATAGCGTCCACATCTGAATACCTGCTCAGTCTATGGCTGCAGCCCTCTTATCACCCTCTTCATTGAAATCATTCTTCAGAACAAGTGATGCAGGATTTCATTACTTATGGAGACTTTGACATTGAATTAAACAAAATTTTGAAGTAGAAAGGCTGAAATAGTATTTTCTTGTACAGGATACTCCAATAAACTTTGTTTTATTTGCATCTATAAAAAATAATTTTTACATTGTAGATTTTCATTTTTTTTTCTAGAAGAATTTGAGTGGGGTTTGCCTGTGCATAAGTTACTGTACTAGGCCATTGTGGATGGTTGCTAACTTGCTAGGATGTTGCTGTGTGATTGCTAATGGTTCTGAATGTTTTTGTTTTTTTATAACATTGTTATGCAGTTGTTAGAATGGTTGCTTATTGGTTCAAGCCAATGAAGTGTCAAAGGCATACACTGTAAAACATTGTGATGCTAAAATGTTAAAGAAAGCTGTTTAGCATCAGACAAGTAAAAAATGCAGCCAGAACAAGTGCAAAAAATGTTAATTGGTTAATTGTAAATGACCTTACCATATAGCTACGGTGACAAATTTACATTTTTTTTTTGAAGATTGTTTCAAAGCAGCTTTACAGTAATAAACAGGAAAATAATAGTATTAGTGTTGCAGAATTCATAAATTAAAAAACAAATTCATTTTCAGCTGTAAAGTAGCTGTTTAGAAGATAATGGTGTCATTATTCCGCTCAATTTAGTTCAGTGTTGATTTCATTTAGTTGAATAACAGTGTCAGTTAGGGCTGCACGATTATGACAAAAATCATAATTGTCGATTATTCCCTTGATATTGTAATTGCGATGATTAATTACGATTATCACAATTTACACTGAATGATGTTTATACCATTGTTTGATGCAACTGCATGCCGTATTTTTATATGAAAAAAAACAAGCTGAAAACACTTTAACTGAAAAAGTTTTAGTGCTTTTCTATAGTATTAATCCTCAAATGTCAACTATACATCGGATTGGTTTCTTCTTTAAATTATAAAAAAGTACAAATATGAATGGTTTAATAATGTTATACTAAAGCTACAATTAAAATAATGGGAAAAACCCTTAAGATAACATGTAGAAAGAAAGAAAAACATATCTTAAGCGTGCAGAATAACATAAGTGGATTTCGAACGATTAATTGCCGCTTTGAACGATTACATAATTGTGGCATCCATAATTGTAATTGCGATTAGAAATTCGATTAATTGTGCAGCACTAGTGTCAGTGTTGCAAAGTTCATCAGTTATAAAAAAAACTCAATGCAACTAAAGCAACTCTATAGAAGAGAAGTTAATAGTGTCATTATTCAGCTTAAATCAATTCAGTGTTGATTCAATTCAGTTCAATAACAGTTCAAAGTTCATCATTTATATATTATACATTTTCATTATAGCACTTAATGAAATATAACTGATAAATTGCAAAATATACAGGTACCAGTATGCCATCCTGTAATACCTGATACACTGTCACCATATTTTGCAGTGATTTTCTAGCAACCACAGCTTGCTTTTTTTTCTTTTTTTTTTACAGTGTACACTAAACAATTCTTTAAATATTCATGCAATTTGAACTTTTGCAATTTGGCTTTAGCATTCGAGAGAAAACTGAAAATGGCGGTGATGGTCAACTGATATGAGACCATATTATTTACTAAAAGCCAGAGTGGAAATTTTGCACATGGACAAACAGGTCACATGTCCGCCGCGAGCTGTATTTTTCCAATCAATGTTATTGACATTTTAAATATGCAAAAATAGGACAGTAGTCTAATATACAGTGTGAAACATTTTCAAGTGTGAAAAGCCCATGTGATATTCTGGTTACTAGATCCTTTTTCGATTTAAATGCATCACTTATAATAATATCTAGAGCTATGAAATGTTTGTTTCAAATAAAAAACAATTGTTTGACAGTTTCTCACTTGACAGATATTGAAACATCTGTAGCCTGGTTTTAGTGCTGTGCATGTGACTCTCATTGACTCAGAGGCATATGACCGCAGGAAGGCAGGGGAACATAGAGGACATGCTGTCCATCTGTTTCAGGAGAGAATCTGTTTGTCTGATGCTCGTGATCTCTTAGGGCTTTATTGATTTGTACATTAGCTTTTTCCCCAAACTGCAGGGCTTAAAGGAACACTCCACTATTTTTGAAAATAGGCTCATTTTCCAGGCACATTTTTTCTACTTTAAAGAGTTAGTTCAACCAAAAATGAAAATTTTATTATTAATTACTCACCCTCATGTCATTCCAAACCTGTAAGACATTCGTTCATCTTTGAAACACAAATTAAGTTATTTTTGATGAAATCCAAGAGCTTTCTGACCCTTCATAGACAGCAACGGATCTACCACGTTCAAGGCCCAGAAATGTAGTAAGGGCATCGTTAAAATAGTCCATGTGACATCAGTGGTTCAACCATAATTCATTCTTGTAATGAAGCTACAAGAATACTTTTTGTGCACAAACTAAAATAATGTTTAGTGAAAACTAAAATAATGACTTTATTTAACAATTCTGCTCTTCCGCATCAGTCTCCGCCGCCATTCACGAGAGAACCACGACGCATTCGTGTGATCCTGTTAACATAGAACACGCATGCGCTGCGGCTTGTTTTCAAGCAGAGGAATGCGTTGAATTGTTGAATAAAGACGTTATTTTTGTTTTGTTTGCACACAAAAAGTATTCTCGTAGCTTCATAAAATTATGGTTGAACCACTGAATGAAGGTCTTACAGGTTTTGGAACGACATGAGGATGAGTAATAATTAATGACAGAATTTTGATTTTTGGGTGAACTATCCCTTTAAATCCTTGAAGTGGATTTTGTGAGGTCCAAAGAGTTAGAGTTGGTAAACTCCAAGCAAACTCCTGAGCTCTGGCCGTGCGTGTTTACTGACAAACCTTGTAGCTTAACCCTCAGTCATACTCATCATTAAAGGAGTCAGAGTGGTTGCCATGGTAACCGATCCTCCTAGCGATCGGCCGGTCTCTGGACATACGTCCATGTATATCTTTATTTCTCTTTTATGTATTTGTTTACTTATTTATTTACTGGATCAATGCCTCTGGGCAGCCTTATCCTTCTTCACCATGTTTCCCTCAATTCAGCCATTGAAAATATCTAATTTTCTCTCTCGGCCTCATATTTTTCTCATTCAGTCCAGAGCATAGCAGCCTTCGGGGCTTTGAGTTGGTAAACTCCAAGCAAACTCCTATCCCTGAGCTCTGGCCGTGCGTGTTTACTGACAAGCCTTGTAGCTTAACCCTCAGTCATACTCATCATTAAAGGAGTCAGAGTGGTTGCCATGGTAACCGATCCTCCCAGCGATCGGCCGGTCTCTGGACATACGTCCATGTATATCTTTATTTCTCTTTTATGTATTTGTTTACTTATTTATTTACTGGATCAATGCCTCTGGGCAGCCTTATCCTTCTTCACCATGTTTCCCTCAATTCAGCCATTGAAAATATCTAATTTTCTCTCTCGGCCTCATATTTTTATCATTCAGTCCAGAGCATAGCAGCCTTCGGGGCTTTAATGCTGTCTGAGCTGAGGAGGTGTCACTTGTATTGCAATGGCTGTAACATCTGTAAAGCGTGACATGATTATTCGTTGATACTTCATACACTTCTCATAGGATTCCCCTTTCCTTTCAATTAATTTCCCCTCCATTAATTAACTGGGCTATATGAAGCCATTTTTTCATGACCCTCATAGTTGCTCAGTAATAAACACTTTGTTTTAATGCTTTCAGTTTCACAGTATAACAGATTTTTCAGGATAGACCCCAAAAGATTGTTATGTTATGTTATGTTATGTTATGTTATGTTATGTTATATGTTATGTTATGTTATGTTTAACATCTGTAAAGCGTGACATGATTATTCGTTGATACTTCATACACTTCTCATAGGATTCCCCTTTCCTTTCAATTAATTTCCCCTCCATTAATTAACTGGGCTATATGAAGCCATTTTTTCATGACCTTCATAGTTGCTCAGTAATAAACACTTTGTTTTAATGCTTTCAGTTTCACAGTATAACAGATTTTTCAAGGTAGACCCCAAAAGATTGTTATGTTATGCTATGCTATGCTATGCTATGCTATGCTATGTATGTGTTTTTTAGGACCATTAATATTTTTTTCTATTGTGACATTATATACATGACAATTCATGTAAATCATTACTTTATTCTTAATGATAATTGGCATTACTGTAATATACTTTATTTATTTATTTATGAACGAATGAATGAATGATTGATATTTCCAATGCAGCTTTGCAGTCTTGGAAAATTATTTAAAAACTTGGAAAATAATTTGTCCTGAAATAATTTTCATCAAAGAATCAATTTCTGCAAAAATATTAAGCAGCAAAAACTGTTTTCATCATGATAATAATAAGCACTAATATTAATATTTGAGCACCAATAATAATTGATAATAACTGAGCAGCAAATCAGCATATTAGAATGATTTCTGAAGGATCATGTGACACTGAAGCCCGGAGTAATGATACTGAAAATTCAGCTTTTCAAAACAGGAGTAAATGACATTTTACTATATATTCAGATAGAAAACAGTTATTTTAAAATGTAAAAATATTTTACAATATTACTGTTTTTACCAAATTTCTAATTATGTATAATAATTTGTATAATAAAATTCTAGTACACTAAATATTACCATTATGCACAAATATACATAATATACATAATTAAATAATACATTTTTAGCTACTGACTGTTAAATAAAAAAATACTACAAATTAAAACATAAGAAAACATATGAAAAGAAAAAATCCAGACACATTACATGAGAATTTTTAATGAGAATTACCCTTAATGGTCCTGTAATAGAGTTTTCTTCATGCAAAATCAACTTTATTTATTTGCTTCCTCTGGCTTCAGGATGAAATATGACCCAGACTTGTTCTAGACAGGTTTCATGAGATTCATCCAATTACTGCTGTTGCTTTCTGATACAGCTCTTCATCAAAGTGTCAATACATTTCCCAGAATTATAGCTATAGTCCTAAACTCATGTTCATACTCAACCAGTCAAACAGAAGCAGTAGCTGTTTTCTCTCTCTCAATATCTTGATTCCCATCCGTTAGCTATCCCAGTGTACAGGCCGTGCTCGAGGAATTCCTGGTAACACTCCTCTCTTCTGGGCAATTCTAATTGAGCTATAAACATATTTGGTGGTGATATATTCCGTCTTCAGCTACAGGCTGTTACAAATGATGTTGTCCAGCGGCTACACTGACAGTGATATGCAATCACGCTGAGGGAGCCAGCCGTTAAACATGCTGTATGTATAAAGAACTGTCAGGTGATGAAGTCAACGTGTTGGAGCAGTAGAAACTGAACAGGGCTTGATATAAGTCATGTAGCGTAAATGAGCCATAGATCACCCAAAGCTACTTCACTGACATTAACCTGAACAAACCAAGATAAGAACACAATTTATGGAAAAGGCTGACTGACAAAGTCCAGTACAGGTTCCCACACTTGTGTGTGTCATAAAACTTGTGTGTTTGTAAAAATATTTTTGTGTCATAAGAAAATTTTTGTTTTCATGAAAATGATGAAACAAATGATGCAAGATTCAACAATTTCCTGATTCTGCATAGAACAAATTTTAATAGAAAATTTAAAAAAAGTTTAAAAATATAATACACTATTGGTCAAAAGTTTGGAATAATTCAGATTTTGAATGTTTTTAAAATAAGTTTTATGCTCCCCAAGGGTGCATTTATTTGATTGAAAATACAGTTAAAGCAGTAATATTGTAAAAATCTATTTTCTATTTTAATATATTTTAAATTGTAATTTTTTTCTGTGATCAAAGCTGAATTTTCAGCTTCATTACTCCAGTCTTGTGTCACATGATCCTTCAGAAATCATTCTAATATGCTGCTTTGCTGCTGATTAATATTTTTGTGGAAACTGATACGCTGCCATTCAAAAGTTTGGGGTATGTACGTTTTTTCTTTTTTTGTTTAGAATACTTTTATTTGACAAGGATACATTAAATTGATCAAAAGTGACAGTAAAGGCATTTATAAGGTTACAAAAAAAATCAATTTCAAATAAACACTGTTATTTTCAACTTTCTATTCATCAAAGAATCACTTTCCACAAAAATATTAAGTAGCAAAAACTGTTTTCATCATGATAATAATAAGAATTATTATTAATAATTGAACACCAATAACTGATAGTAATTGAGCGGCAAATCAGCATATTAGAATAATTTCTGAAGGATCATGTGACACTGAAGACTGGAGTAATGATGCTGAAAATTCAGCTTTGATCACAGGAATAAATTTCATTTTAAAAAATTTTAACATAGAAAACAGTTATTTTAAATTGCAATAATGATTCACAATGTTTTAACTGTATTTTTTGATCAAATAAATGCAGCCTTGGTGAACAGAAGAGACTTTTTTCTTTTATCTGTTTTATTTTGTGTGAAACAGGATATTCAACAACAGGAAATAATGCAAGATGGTACTTTTATCCATCAGGAATTGATTGGATTGTATATAATAGGTGGTTTTAGGGGAAGGGCTTAAAAACAAGAGTAGTCGATCATTCAGAAGCCAAGCACGTTATTACATTTTTATGGAATATTTTGTTCTTTGGTATAACATACCCTAATAAATCATTCAAAATTAAGACCTGGAACCTTGATTTAAGAAAAGGGTCAATTTTGATTATATATTGACTCAATTATAGAGTGCCCTCCAGTGTATGCCTCAACACACTACATGATTCTTGCATATATTATTTCATTTATTTATACATGTATTAATTTCCTGAGGAGTTCATTAATTGTGCATAATCATACTGTATTTAGGTGCTGATGTATAATGTACAGCTACAACATTTCTGCTCTGTTTTTATGATGTTAGGACAGCAAGGACCTCTCAGGATGTCCGTCTTCAGGAGCTACGTTGGGTGTGGATCTCTGGCGAGGTTCCAGACGCCACTCAGGAACCTTTGTGTTGCCGCCGTTGTCATGGAGACAGGCAGAGAGGGCCCGCAGCCCTCAAGAAGATCACGTTTCCAGACCCACGTCACTGGGTTTCATTACTCCACCACGTATAGATATCACACCAGTACCGCCTGATAGGTGAGCTCAGTTATGACTGCTAAAATACAACACCAGAATATTGTGTCAGCACATAAATGTTCAAAGATGATTCAAGGTTAGGCTTTTAACTGCTCTGTACTGCTTTTGTTTGTTTTACTAATGAAATAAAAAAAATATCACTTACTGAGTGATAGATACAGTTTAGTTTTTTAATTATTATTGTTATTTTCTGGATCCTATAAATGCTAAATAGTTTTTTTTATATATATAGAATTTTGTTTTGAATTTCGAATGATATCACACTAACTGACTAAAAGGTTCATAGTAACACTGAAAATGTATGTTTGTTTTGAGCAAGGGAATGTCTATTCATAATCAATTTACAGTCAGTCGATTAAATTTTCATGAAAATAAAATGTGTTTTGAAAGACAGATCTTTTTTTGTGGGTTATACATTATTTAGGGGTTTTTGCGGGTCTTAAAAAATATGAATTCTCCCTTTCACAAATTAAGGACTGCAAAAAATGAATATATTCCTCAGTATTTTGTTTTCCAATACAAATATCTAAACATCCTTAAATCAAGATAAATTTAATTAAGATGCAAATTTAAGCATTTGAAGTTCAAGTTCAAGTTCAGTTTATTTATAAAGCACATTTAAAAACGGCTGCAGGTAGGCTTGCTGCGATAGACGGTGTTTTCGGTTATAGGGTTAGGTTACGTCATTTGCCTACCGCGGCACCGCCCCCCACCGTCGTTTAGATTTTTTTATAGTAACAAAAATCATTTAGCCTAGTTCAGTTAGAGGACAGACACTTTTAAAAACTAAACGCTCAATGCAGCGTGCCGAACCGTGCGCGAACGACAGTGTACCACGGAGCAGGAGTCAGATTTTATTTATCACGTGAGGAGAGTGAGTCGAGCTGACTGACAAGAGCGAGGTGAGAAAGACAAGACGATGGCAGAAGATTGTTTAGAAAGGATATGCAAAGGCGCCCGTTTGGCAATATTTTAGATTTTGAAAAGCCTGTTGACTGGAAATTTTTTTTAACATTCGTTTCTTATTTATTTGGTTCCACAGTGTTTGCTGATTACTTTATTTAAACTTTGTGTATTTTATTTATTTTATTTTACATCAAGGTGTATATTACATGCCTCCAAGCTTTCTTATTCGTTTTGCTAATAAACGTTCTATGTTTCTTATTTATTTGGTTCCACAGTGTTTGCTGATTACTTTATTTAAACTTTGTGTATTTTATTTATTTTATTTTACATCAAGGTGTATATTACATGCCTCCAAGCTTTCTTATTCGTTTTGCTAATAAACGTTCTATGTTTCTTATTTATTTGGTTCCACAGTGTTTGCTGATTACTTTATTTAAACTTTGTGTAGCCTAAGTAATTTGTTATTTTATTAGGCATATATGGTGTATTTTTATTCGTTTTGTTAATAAAAGTTCTATGAGTTTGACGTTGTTGTTGCTTGAATTGAATCAACGCCGAATTGCCGCTAATTTGAAAGTGAAAGTAAAATGTGCACTGCACTTTTACAAGCCATTTGAAAGCGAAGAAAATAGGGAAACTCAAACGAACTAACACCCCCACCCCAACGGTGATACCGGTATTACCGGTGTTGTCACACGTCGATTAACCGGTGGGAAATTTCCTCACCGTCACAACCCTAGCTGCAGGCCGACCAAAGCGTTGTACAAGAAAAGATCAAATTAAAAAAGCTGAGTACACTAATAGCAGCAAAACAGTTAAAACCAAACAATCTTATAAACTAAAAGCAACAGAGAATAAATAAGTTTTGAGACATGACTTGAACTCAGACAAAGTGGAAGCCGATTTAATATAGAGTGGGAGCTTGTTAGTGGGAGTTCCCTCATCATACTCTGGGGTTCCCCTAGGTATTTATGCAAACGTGCCGTCTTCAAAAACAGTGCCTATTGAGGACATGCTAAAATTAGATTGAAATGGATATATATTTAAATGGAATGGAAGACATAGATTGTACTGCATGTTAGCTTGCTTACTGTGTCCAAGAGCACAATCCATTTAAATCCACGCCTTACTAATAAGAAACTATGCTTCTAACCACAGGTCGAGAGCTGTAGTTTCAACCACGTAAGTTTGCAATGCTGTTTGCAAATATTCGTTTGAACTATGGTTTCAGGAAACACAGAATCTTTGAACAAAGTTGGTAACAATATGGGCTCATCTGCAAAATCACCCCGAAGCTTTTGTAATTTTTCCTTAAGTACCCAGACCAAGACAAAACACCCTCCAAGTGGAGGCAGCAACTAATAATTGGAATTTGCATTAATCAAAGCCTAGACCCGGGTAGTTCACCTTTTTGGAGACAGAGGGTGATTTGCATAAAAGACACTGGGAAAGGGTCCACCCTCTAAAGTAAGTAAAATATCTCTAAATTCTTTCATTATCTAATCTTTATTACCTTTTAGTTGACTTCTTGAGGGAATGAGACCATGTACCAGTCACATTGAGACAATTCAAATGACACCAAACATGTCTGTAAATTCACTTGCATTGACATAGAACTTAGAACTATTTTGCAGAATAACCATTTTGGGTGAACTGATTGAAGGGAAGGATGGGTAAAGGAAAGGACGTTGGAGAGAAGGAACAAATGTGAAGGAAGGACAACAGAGAAAGCAGCTTTCCCGCATCTTCACTTTAAAAAATGCTGGGTTAAATATAACCCAGCGCTGGGTTAA
>NW_015555703.1:326205-332128 GCF_001515605.1 Sinocyclocheilus anshuiensis
TGTGTGTGTGCGCGTGCGTGTGTGTGTGTGTGTGTGTGTGTCTTTTCCCTGATATGAAAAGACACAGAAAATGGTTTTCAGTATTTATTTTTTATTGAAGTGGAATTGTCTTTCTCATATGGTTCCGTTCCCTTTGCTTTCTCACTGATTCAGGCAGCTCAATGACCTTCACTTCAAAGCATCAATTTTGACCTGTTCTCCACGATTCCTTTCTTCCCCATCAGTCTTTTCATCTCTGTTCAATGTTGTTTTCCATTAGCTCTTGCATTGACTGCAATATATACTTCTCACTGGTTTTCTGCATCTCTCTTTTAAACTCCGACATCCTTTTGCCTTTTTGTTTTTGTGTTTTTTCTGTAACTAATTTCTTCATTCAGTGGAGATCCACTAAATCAGTCCGGCTTGTGTTTTAGAGCTTGTCATGTTACACTGTCTAGATCAGCTTGGTTCTGCTTCAGGAAGCAGATTTTGGACAATAAATGATAAAAGATATGGGATGCATTTTCTCTCCTGTTATTTATTATTTTAAGTTATTCAGTCTGGTCCACTTTGTAGCTTATTCTCATTACGATCCACCCACTTAGACAGGAAGAAACTGTCAGACGATTCTATAAAGTGACACATTTGTTTCGTTTTGACGTGCCATTTATGAGCAGATTTAAACAATATATAAGAGTATGATTTTGAATGCAGAACATCAGTTGTTTTCAATTTGCAGACTAACTATTAGTTTATGGGGTGGTATTTTATTCATGTGATCACCATGTTGTCTTTCTGTGTCCAACTGTATAGTTTGGAGGTGGAGAATGGCCCCCCTATCGGCTGCAGTCCACTGGACCAGCAGGCGTCACCGAGCTCCGGTTTGGTCCTTCATCCCAACATGGCCAGTCACGGTCAACGGCGGGAGTCTTTCCTGTACCGCTCGGACAGCGACTACGACCTCTCGCCCAAATCCACCTCTCGCAACTCCTCCCTTGTTGGAGAACAGCTGTGAGTAAGAACATTTTTACACCTTAACCGGCATTATAATAAACCAAAAGTGCTCAGTCCTGTTGCAAATCACAGTTTGTTGAAAATAGTTAGCCAAAGGTGATGTACTTTTTCAAGTGGATTGTACATGTGTATCCATGCATGCTTTTCATTAAATTTTACCCACAACCCCTATGGAATCGGAGGAGCTTGTGATTGTAACTTTTTCAATTGAGAAATTGGTGGGAAATACTACGGCAAAATTAAAAAATGAATAAATAAACATCGCAACGAGATAAATGTCATTGATTTTTCACACATTTATTTGTATTCGTTTTTTTGTTTAGTTAGATATTTACTTATATATTCGTTTACTTATTTGAGCTTTTATTTGTTTTATATGTATTTTATTTTAATATTTATTTGTATTTATTATTAGTTTATTACTTTTTATTTTATTTTTACATTTTTTATGTTTTACAAAACAAATCTTTAGGCATCTGTTAATAAGTACATGAGGATGAAATGAAAATCTTTTGTGAAAAAAATAATGTATTAATAATTTCCTGTCTTAGCAGGGCATTTAATCCATTGACATTTTTATTTATTAATTTATTTATTTTTAATTTAAGCAGATTCACAGTGATGGGATAGGAAGTTTGGAATTTTGTATTTATTTTTTGTCAGGTTTTAGGACATCTGTGAGAACACTATGAGCAAAAGAAAGGTTCTGAAACTTTATCTGCTGTTTTCTGCTGTTAACTTACAGTGTGCTTTGCATATGATTTGATCTCATAGAACATCTTTTTTTTTCTCATCATACATTTTTTGAGGTCTTCTTTGCCTCCTCTGAGAAAAACTAGTTTCACACTCTAACATAACTTCCAGCAGAGTTTAGCTCAATCAGTACACACCTGAATCAGTAAATCAAGGTCTTCAATCTCACCATTAAACTAGATCTCCACAAATAGGACTGAGCACTTCTGCAATAAATCATTCAACTCTTAGCAGCTGCAGTACAAACAGGACAGAAACTACAGAAGCAATGCAGAAATAATGCATAACATAACCTATTTAAACCTGAGAGATAGTCTGGTCTTGAGACATTGCTCAGTATATTAAACAAGAAGTAACATGAAGTAAAGAACTAATGCAATGATTATCTAAATGTTTAATTATTCTAGCATGGACAATACAGCACACATGGGTTTTGCATTATGTATGATGTTTGTGTTGTTGTTGTTTTTTCTCTTTTTTGGTTCTAAGACACAGTGAAGACCTGATAGTCACTCCTTTTGCTCAGGTATGTTTGGCTCTTGCTTTCTGGATTGAAAAACGGAGACCAAAATGTGAAAGATTTTACATGTGTTGACTGTTTCAAAGTCCTTTCACATCTTTGTTGCTGTCTTTTTGTTCAATAGGTGCTTGCAAGTCTTCGCACTATTAGGAATAATTTCAGAATCCTGACAAATGTCCAGTGCCCCTCCAGCAAGTACGTGACATTTACATTTGTTTCATAAAATGTAATGTGAGAAAATACCACAAGAGGGCAGAACTCACTTAATATCATTTTTTGTCAGACTAACTGGATACCACACTAACCTACTGTACTGACCTTAGTCCTTATAATGATAATGGTAAATGTCTATTGATTTAATTTTTTATTTTTTTTTTTTTGCTTGGTCGTTGTAACAAAATGTACAGACACTTTGACTTTATTAAAAACAAATTCGGTAAAAAAGTTACTCTTAAGGGGCAGTTTCCTGGACAGAGATTAAGCCTAGTCCTAAACTAACATGTCCCTTTGAACCAGATTAACAGAAATCAGTTTAGTCTAGTCCAGAACTGAATAGGCTGATTTCCTGAAGGAAGACTAGAGCTACTTTTTTTTTTTAATTTCTGTTTTATGAAGGTCAACAATCTGTTGCTACACATCAGAACTATATTTTTTGGTTGTTCGCAATGTGATGGATGACTAAGGGAAATTGGCCGTTGTGTTCCTCATATTTATACTCTTGTGAATCAGGAAGTCATGGCTGGATAATTTCATGTTCCTAGTCACCCGTGTGC
Source organism: Sinocyclocheilus anshuiensis (assembly GCF_001515605.1). Lineage (NCBI taxonomy): Eukaryota > Metazoa > Chordata > Actinopteri > Cypriniformes > Cyprinidae > Sinocyclocheilus > Sinocyclocheilus anshuiensis. Next base: position 329,245 of record NW_015555703.1, read on the forward strand.
TAACAAATGGAAATATAAATGGAAATATAGATCTTCAGAGATTATGCTCATAATAATTTCTAGGGGTACAAATAATTGTGGCCAATGTGAATGTGATTTTGGTGAAAAGTTACATTTTTGATATTTTTGTTACTTTTTAAATTTTATTTATTTATATTTTTTAAATATCAAAAGGAACAACAATACAGAATCAATTTCACAATCTTATTTGATTATATGTACTTAGGGTGCCAATAATTCTGACCATGACACACTCACTCACTCTCTCTCTCTCTCTCTCTCTCTCTCTCTCTCTCTATATATATATATATATGTGTGTGTGCGCGTGTCTGTGTGTGTGCGCGTGTGTCTGTGTGTGTGTGCGCGTGTCTGTGTGTGTGCGCGTGTGTCTGTGTGTGTGTGCGCGTGTCTGTGTGTGTGCGCGTGTGTCTGTGTGTGTGTGCGCGTGTCTGTGTGTGTGCGCGTGTGTCTGTGTATGTAACAGCTGTCTGGTGTGTGTGTGTATAACAGCTGTCTGGTGGGTGTGTGTGTGTGCGTGTGTGTCTGTGTATGTAACAGCTGTCTGGTGTGTGTGTGTATAACAGCTGTCTGGTGGGTGTGTGTGTGTCTGTATATATATATATATGTGTGTGTGTGTGTGTGTGTGTGTATAACAGCTGCTTTATTTATAACATAATGGGGTGGTTTCCCGGACAGGGTTTAAATTAAGCCAGGAGTAGGCTTAATCTAGAATAGTTAATCATGGTTACAGATGACTAACTCCTGGACTATGGAGTCCTGAACTAAAATAAACTAGATTCATTTAAAACCAGCTGTGCTAATCTGAATTAGCATGTCAGAGGATGCCTATAAAACGTGGAATGAACCAAGAAAAGATTAAAATTGTATGGAACTGAGAAGCATCTCTAAGGGAAACAATGGCAGAAAAAAGACTTTGGAAATATGGAAAAAAAACTTTACTAAACAAGAGGAAACTTTTTAAAGCAAGCAAAATAAACTGCACACATCAGGTGTGGACTAAAAGAATAGCAATGCCTGGAAATCTGTATATTATGAATTCTTGCAATCAGCTGTTGTCAGTTTTTCAACATTTTTATTATTATTGTTTATTGAGGTGGTTTCCCGGACAGAGATTAAGCCTAGTCCTAAACTAAAATGGCCCTTTAAACCAGATTAACAGAAATCTGCTTTCTCTGTCATGGTTTTAAATAGTCTTAGACTTAGTCTAGTCCACAATTTTATAGGCTGATTTCCTGGAGTAAGACTACACTTTAAAAAATGATTGTGATTTTAACAGTAATCGACTGTAAAATGCTACAGTAAAAACCTGTTAACTGGTTAACAGTAAGTTTCTATACTATATTCGGTGAATAAATGTAATTACATTTAATGTGATTTCACAGTAAAATAGTGTTAAAAATGCGTTTTTTGGAAGTGAAAAAGAAAAAGTCATTGTATAATTTACAGTGAAAAACCGTAAATTGACACTCCCAGAATTCCCTGGAAGACCCTTCATATTTGATGTTTTTTGTTGAAATAACATGTTTCTTCTTAGTTGTTCTTATCAGTTTTGTACACTAGGGTTTAATCTTAAATCTAATGTTGTTAAATTCATGTTTATTGCATTATTTCAGTATCATGTGTGTCACCATGATGGGGTTTAGTGTTTGTGTGAATGACACTGTGTGCACCTTCTATATAAAAGTATTGTCCTCCTCAGCTCGTAGAAAAGCTTTTTTTGATGAGCTTTGGTTCATCGTGTGACTTTCTCATCACCATCAGTTTTTGGTGGTTATCAGTGCATTACAATGGTTCAAATCAGATATTAGTACTTAAATATTTTGGTTTATTAACATTACATCAGTTAATGAAATACGGTATTTTATTGTGAATTTAAGTTAAGTCTGTAAAACCTAAAATGTTGCTACCATATTTTTTACGGTGAAGTTCTGGCAACCACAGCTGCCGATATTTTACCGTAAATGTCACAGTTTTTTTTTTACAGTGTAGCGCTACTTCAGGACTAAATTGAAGCTTAAATTAAACATGCTAGAAGGCGGGTTTAACTTCAGATTAACGTTGTGTTTCCAGTCTTTATATATCAAAATTATTGGCACACTTGGTAGATATGAACAAAGAAGCCTGGGAAAATGAACATGCACTGTTAATCATTTTGATCTTTTATTCAAAAAGAAAGAAAAAAGAAAATTCACAAAACCCTAACCTTTCATTGAAGTAAGATGGAAGGGAAATCTCATTATGAAAGTATTTTTTTTCTAATACACATTGGCCACAATTCTAGATTAAGCCTACTCCTGACTTAATTTAAACCTGTCTGGGAAACCACCCCTAAAAGTCTAGTTTGCTAAGTTGGTGAATGAATTATCGGTTTCTATTGAATGTTTTACAATTATTTTCCTGCTTTTATCTTACTAATAAGTATTTCTTTTTCCTGCTTCACTTAATAGAAGATCACCAGTCAGCAGTCAACCGCCGGTGACCAAAGCCAGCCTGTCAGGTAAGATCTTCTGCATCCGTTCACAGATGTCAAACTGAGGAAAGTTCCCTTACAATGGTTGTTGACCTCAATGTGGCATCAATCACTAATTACTAAGCTGCAGACCTATAGCTGAATTACTCATCCTCTTCACTTGAAGGCTTACAGCACCATGAAGTGGAGACTATTATCTGTGTTATGAATAAATATGAAACGGTAAACAACTTATTAGCTAAGCTGAAAGAGCATTAAAAATGTACTGGGTAAAAGGGAAATCTCAACAGAAGATGTAAAATGTGTCAAATCTTGTAAAGCCTGTCAAGAATCTTTTCATATTTCACCTAAATATATATATATATATATATATATATATATATATTATATTAT
>NW_015555703.1:332274-346498 GCF_001515605.1 Sinocyclocheilus anshuiensis
ATATATTATATTATATATAAATTATTATTAAAGTCAGTATTTAGTTAACAAGCTCAGGATTCTTTCCATTGTTAGGGTGGGACATATCAAAGGACCCAATAAATGAATAAATATATACATTTGAACATGGCTGGATTGGGGCCTATCTTCAGCCCAAGACCAGCCGCATTTTTAACTCAACATTTCAACAAGAATATACAAATAAATAACAAATTACATACTGAACTTCTTAAGCAACATTCATCAAACAAATTTAGGTTATAAAAGCATTGTGGGAACAAAATGTTATTTAAAGGTTGCAAAAACGTTTCTTACAACATTCTACTAACTTTATATTCACCCAAAATATAACGTTATTTGAATGTTTATTTTTAATTAACATTCAAAGAACGTTTAAAATTTCCAGTTTTTGGTCGTGATTAGAACGTTACTTAAACGTTACAAAAACGTTTCGTAGATCATTCAGGAACAATTTTTTGATTTACATTATTTTTAAAATCCACATCGTTTTATACATATTTTGGACTATGGGGGGCGCCATTATTTCGATGACGTCAAATGGTTGCACTCAGTGAGCCACTGGCACTACCATTGAATCAGTATTTTATTTTCCGAGCTGTGTTTTCCAAGTTGTGTTTGACGTCATCGAAACAATGGCGCCACCCATAGTCCAAAATATGTACAAAACTATGTGGATTTTTTAAATAATGTAAATTCTACTACATATTTCAGTAAGAGAAATCATTTACATTATATTAAGCCATACAAGTTCCCTATATGAGAACATTCAGAGGATGATGATGATCTCAGAATATTTTAGAATATAACGTTACAGATGACAGTAGTTTTTTTTTTTATTGCAAATATGCACTCTAAAAAATGCTGGGTTAAATAAAACCCAGCGCTGGGTTAAAAAGGGACAAACCCAGCTATTGGGTTGTTTTGACCCAGCGGTTGGGTCAAAACAACCCAATAGCTGGGTTTGTCCCTTTTTAACCCAGCATTTTTTAGAGTGTGTATTGCTAAAAATAGCTTCTTGTCGCAAACACTGCTACTGGACAAATTTATGAGTAGCCCACTGGGAATTTTCCTTGTTCTCCCGAATGCCTACATTTAAATGGCCAATTTATGTCACAGCCTTCATTTGTATAGCGCTTTATACAATACAATACAGCCACAGAGCATGATTTGCAAGCTGTTATTACTAACCAGAAGTAGCTGGTTTTAGGAGTAGGAGCGTTCTGATTCTATTGTACAATTCTACTGGACTTCAAATTTGGTATGCTTGTGACTGCAAAGATGAGTCACTTCCAGTTCAGTTTGTCATCGTGTTTAGCATATAGATGGTAGAGTGTTTTCACTCCTGGCTCATTAGAGCTTTTGTTTCAGAACCTTGTGCATTTCTTGTACATTCATTTTCTTAACAACATGCAGAAAAAAACTGAAAAGGTCATTTTCTGCCAGGACATTTTCAGTTAGGTTTATGCACTCGGATCAATAAGAGGACAGATTTGCTCACATGTGACTTGCATAAACGCATTTTGGTGCACTTTGAAACGTTGCCTTGTAAGAGCAAACTGAATCAAGAAGAAAATGCAACATTGTAACAATGTTACAAAAAGTGCCTATTTTGCAACAAAGCAAATGATATGCAAAAGTAATTCATGGGATGCAAAAAAAAAAAAATGTAAACAATATATTACTGTCATTAATTATATTTTTGTAAGCATAATTTTCATAATGTAAAATATCATTTCTGATTTATCTCCTTTTTAATTTTGGGGTGCAATATGAGCCAGCATGTTCTTGTTCTTTGTGAAACGAAGCAGCATGTGTTGTTGGGCTCTTGTGCGTGTTTTAAAGACTCCTCAGCACTGTTTGTACGATGGCCACTGCAACTCTCTCCATCTGAGCGGCCTGAAAATCCCAGCGTCTCTGAAGAAGAGAAATGAGGGTGTGAGTGTGGGTGGAGGGGGAAGAATGAAAGTTTGAGTAAGATAACATGTTTGTATGCCCTCTTGCACACACACAAACCACAGAGACGCAATGTGCGTAAATGCAGCCCAGCGACGCATATAACAAGCTGTGTTTATTGTGTGTGCGTTTGTGCGGGTGTGAATAGTCATGCTTGCGTAAGCGTGCATACATAAAAAGAGCTGGATTGTGTGCGCCACAGCTCTGTTAATAAAATTCATGAAAGTGTTCAGAGGTTTGTGTGAGAGTTTACAAGTAGGCGAAGCTCGTTAAATCTGTCATGAGTCCAGGTCATATTTCACCCTAAAATCAAAAGAAAAAAATATTAAATTATATATATTAGATATTTTAATATTAGTATAATTTTAATACTAGGTATATTATTTAAAATGTATACATGAATTAGAATAATTCACTTCTTTTAAATAATTTAGATGTTGTTCAAGGGTTAAAGAGGTGTATACTTTTTATTTACAAGAGAGAAAAAAAACATAAATGATCAAACACACACATATACGGTATGGAATTTTAATAAACAATCCCAACATTTTCTACTGCATCACAGCTGATAAAAATATGTTCTGAGAATGTTTTGCTAACATTCCCGTTAAGTTATGAAAACATTATTTCTGAATGTTTTTTAGTGTTTAATACAAGGTTACTTTTTGGTTATGTGAGGGTTAAAGGGATATTTTATTCTATCATTTGAAAACGTTGTGAAAACAATACATTGAAATGTCCTCTCGACAGTTAAAACACCTGTTTTTTATTTTTCAAGATTTATTTATTTATTTATTTAAATTGTTAGGAAAACGCTATATCTCATTTTTAGATGTTAGAATGTTTTTTAAACATTCAAAACATCCCGTTTTTTTAAATGTAATATGAACGTTACTACTAGGTTAGAGGAACATTCCATAATATCATTTTGAAATCATTCTGAGAACAATAAAGCAGCATTACATTCCCTGTTAGTTGATACTTCTAATGATTAAATTATTTTCTGAGAATAATGTCATCAAATTTGATGCCATTTTATTTTGTCATTTCACTGGAATTGAAAAAAGGAACAGATTGATTCCGTTCCAGCTGTTCATCATGATAGTGTATTTATACATAATGGTAGTATTTGTACATGTAAACTTATAATAAAAAAAAATTAACCTGAATCAAATGAGAATTTAATCAAATTGAGAATAATGGAAATTACTGTAACAACTCAAAAGAAAGGAAAAAAACATTCTCATATAGCGAGTAGAAATTGGAGCAAAATGTGTTTAATTGTCATGAAAATAATGTCAAAATTCAAAAAAATTTCTTCTTTCTTTTAATATTTGGGGTAAAATGTGGCCTAGACATGTTTTCGTGAGTGTTTTTTTTTTTAGTTTATGTTGAGAGTGTAGTAAATGTGCCTGGGTCAAAGACGAGACTTGTTTAGACAAACAATTTTACAAAAGTGATTTTATATAAATAAAGCAAATGAAATGCAATTTAACTGTGTACTTTTACTTTAATTACTTCTGTGAAAATAAAATGTTAAAATATGGGTTAAATAATGCTCCAGTGTCACAGATATATTTATGTAAAAATGAAACAACATATTTATTCTGACCTGTACTTATTATATATAAGAGAAAAAAATGATCATGCTAAATTTTATTATATTTTACATGATTAAAAAACTTATTGCTGACAACTGGGTAAAACTGTTTTTGAAGGGTAGTGGCAGAGATTGGTAAAGATTTACAATTAAATGGGATACATTCTGTACACAGGGGGAAAAAATTAAATCTTTATGAAACTCTTGTTTTTTTTGTTTTGATGCTTGAAAACCCCTCTTTGTCTTTGACCCGCCTGCAGGTGTTTGCTTGTGAGCTGTGTGTGTGTGTGTGTGTGTGTGTGTGTGTGCGCGCGCTCCAGGTGTAAATAGCCACTGATCTACTGAGCTGAGAGTTGCGAGGAGGGGGGCAAAGGATTGTGGGATGTTTTGGTTCCTGTTTCAGAGGCCTCTTAGCCTCATTGACGTCAGTCACCACCCACCTACTAGTACCTTCACTTCCTGTGTGTTTGAAAGTGCAGACGCCTCATGGTCCTGGCAGGAAGAAGCACACGCTCACATGCTGAAAATGGTGGAAAACTGTGCTCACTTACGTTGCACAAGCATATCAAGAACGCCAGAGGAAATCAGAGTGTGTGTGATGTTGCACAGTCCTCACGCACGCCGCTGTCGTTGCTGGCTGGTTCTGTGTGTAATAACACAGCATCAGGATGTGGCTGCTGTTTGATTAGAGGAGCTTCATTGCTCAGTACTTTAACTGAAATGTTACTTTCACCTTTACTCCATTCATTCTCACAACAGGTTAACTTATTCATTACTTAATACATACACATACATTAATAAATTAAGAGCCATTAAATAAATAAGTAAATTAAAGGGATAGTTCACCCAGAAATCAAAATTCTGTCACCATCATTCCACACCTGTATGAGTTTCTTTCTCCTGCTTATTCTAAAAGAAGATATTCTGAAGAATGCTGATAACCAAAACAGTTGTATATATATATTTCAGTATATTTCAGTATATATTATCTAAAGGTAAAAAAATTAAATACCTTATTTTAGTATATATTTACTATTTTATACATTTCATTATAATTATTATTATTATTATTATTGGTTTAATTATTATTGTTTTTTTCTGTTATTATTATTTTTATTTTAAAATAACAACAACAATAATTACAGCTGTTGTTATAAAATAATTGCTATTGTTTTAATTAATTAATTAATTAATTTATTTGTTGTGCTGGTTTTAATAATCATCATCATCATAAACAAATTAGCTAAAGATGTCAAAAATGTAAAAAATCAAATACCTTATTTTATTATATATTTATTGTATCTTTTTATATTATTATTGATTTAATTATTATTGTTTTGTTGTTTATTTCAGTAATAATAATAATAATTACAATAATAACAATACTTTGTTGTTGTTGTTATAAAATTGTTATTTTTAATGTTTTAATTGATTGGTTTTTGTTGCTGATTTTAATATTAATCATCATCATCATAAATTTATACAACAAAAACCAGACACACCAAACCAAACATAATGTACTATCAGTATAACCCATATATAGTCCTGATGTTTCTATAAATAAATATCTTACACCATAGTTTTGAGTAAAACTGTGTTTAGTAGACTCTATTGAAAACAAAATTGTGATTACAGCTGTGTGTCTTCAACTGAATCTTAAGTCAAAGTAGCAGAGAGAGAGAGGTTTTTAGGGTCGTTGTGCCGTCATAAGGCTCTGTTGCCAGTGGCCTGGCCCTGAACCGCGGCTTCATAAAACACTTCCAGAGAAATTAGGGAGGAACAGAGAGGCAGAAAAAACACAGAAAATAAAGAGAAGAACTTTCATCAGGAGCCAGGCTCTTCAGGGAGAGAGGTCTCATCCTCCGGCCTTGGTTTATACGTTCTCATGTAAATCTCTCTCTCGCACTGCCAAGGGCCCGTCATGCTGGAGCAGGAAGGCAGTGCAACGGACTGTCAGGATGAATGCTGCTTTAATGACAGGAAGAAAAAAAACACTGCCTGGACTGGAGCAAAATGATCGGCCTCATCAGTTTTACTTGCCACTTAGTAAATAAAACAATAAAAATACATTGCATTGCAATACAATACAATACAATACACGTATATAATACAATACTGTTTAAAATGAAGGCGAATAATATTATGGCACTTTCTGGTTGTCAGATGATAGTGGATCACGTGCATAGTCAATGTACTTCTTTAGACACAAAAGAAGAACTGACTTCATACATCCACTAAATAACACCAGCTAGTTAAAAGTTGCAAAATTGGCTCAAAGAAGCTCCAGAAAAATTCTAGCATCATGTCTTTGCGGATTCCACTATAGTTTGATATTTAGATCTCTTTAAGTGTGACCTAATTATCCAAAATCGACATGAAGCCACTAATTAGTTCAAGTTTGTATGTAAGAGTGGATGTGAATGAGTAAACAGTTTTAGTGGTTACCGTGCTGATGCAACTCAGACATTATTAGCGGTTGTAAACCATATTAGCACGATTGCTGCAGACTTGCTGTTGTTCACATTCTGACGAGATGTTACAGGATGTGTAAACAGTGTGCACACATACACACCATGCGTGCATGCTAGAGAATGTGTGAGTTTACATGATTGTTTTTCATAATAATATTTTCTATTATTATTAATAATTGTATATATTTAATACCAAACTATGCAAATATAACTTCATTAACTATTACTGCTAAGTCCAAATCCATGAGAACTGTTATTAATATATTATATTATATTATATTATATTATATTATATTATATTACATTATATTATATTATTTACTTGCTTACAAAACTTGGCAAATATGCACTTCATCATATATTCAACTGATTTTATTGCTTGGAAATGCATTTTTGTTGTTTCAATTTGAATGTGTTTGCGAGAAAAAAAATCGTTCTCTTCCCCGATCTGTTCTATGCCGCTCTAAACCTCCTAGATGTTTTCTCTCACATTGCAATTCCAGTCCAGATTTTCTGTTCACCCAGGCTGCAGAGCGGCAGTGCAGGTCTGAAAGCATTGCACCCTGGTTAGTATTTGAATTATGCCATTGACGTCAGCAGAGCTGTAAAGCTGACCGCCGTCCCTTCCTTAAAGTAATTTCTGGTCAAGGGCTCTCTATGGTGCATTGTGGAGGCTGTCAAACAGGCACAAGATGAGTTGCAGACGTGAAAGAGAGAGAGCGAGAATGACATAAAGCAAAGGAGAGGGAGTGTGTGGAAAGAACTGTTTGTCGGCGATACAGTAGCAGATGTAGGTTGAGATAAAAAAAACACTGTTGTAGACAGTGAAAGTTAGACCCCCGACTAAGTGTTTCGTAGGAGCAATAAATGTCAAATAACCTACACAAGACCCTCTCAGCCCATAATGCAGATTGTGCGGCAAAACTGTAAAAGGCCCACAGAATCACAAGAAGAATAAATTGCGATCAAGTTGTTTGAACCGAATGTTTCTTTTTTCCTAGTGCCATTATTCTCCTAATAACATTGCAATGCAAAAATGATGATATTTAAGATAACTGATGATTTTTTTTAACTGTCAGCAGGACTCAAGTCTTTTGTCCGCACAACAGACAAGCACGTCCGTCATATTTGGCAACCAGCCTGAATGCAGTTGACCCCAATGACACGTTGATTCATGGAGCCGTTTGGCATTCTAGTCCTCCTGCCCACGTGCGAAGCCCAGACAAACAAAAACAAGAGTGGGACGGTGAGAGCCAATGAGCCGTGCCAGAGAACAAAAATGTGCTGGGCCTCCAGAGCGTGATCCAGACAGCTAAACTTCAGCAATCCATCAGCTCAACCTCCACGCTCCCTTTGTTTGTGTGTGGGTTAGACGTGTGTGAAAGTTTCCCAGACTGCTTTATTATTTTTGGATACGTAATTTGAATCAAAATAACACTGACAAAAACATGATAGCTGTAAAGATCCACAATATGGGTCAATGACGTGACAAATAATGTTTTTTTTCTGTTAATTTACTCAAAACACAAAATGTGATTCAGACTAGTGGTCGATCGATATATCGGCCGATATTTGGAATTTTTTTAATATCGGCATCGGGCCGATAAGTCTTTCCGTGTGGCCGATGCTTTTCAAAACGGATTATGACACCATATTGTGCATTTATGCTTAGGACAAGCCACTCAGATGTGAAGCCAGCACCAAACGTCATTCACTTTCTAACGTGACGTTGTAACGCTACGTTGTGTTAACACTCCGGCGTGCAGCAAAGTCTTATTCAAACGTACCGTGAGACATCAGATCCGCAGCCCAGCGGCAGCTCTGGTTGGAGACACAGATGTGATATGAACGAATTCAAACAAAATTGAAACCGTGTTTACCTCACAAACAATCAAAAATCTCGCGACTGGCTCTTCCTCAGATATGCGCGTTGTTCTCGGCTACTTCTAAACAAGATACTGTTTTCCGGTGGACTCAAAAGCACTCCAGAATGAAAACTGGGTCGACACGAGAACTCTATGTTAAGTAATAATAATACGTTTGAATTCCTTTGTGTTTATTCAGGAATATCCGCTGTATTTGATTGCCCATGATTGCCGTAATATCGCGTGTAGTATACCTTTCCATATGTTCCAGTCTTATTTAATGCTGCTATATACTGATAACCAAGCATGTAATTATATGCCTTCAGGCTTGTATTATTTTACAATGAAACAGAAAAGCAAAAACGAAACAGATCAGAGACATATATCTTTATTATTAACCAACTATCCCATACTATAATTAAAACAACCTGTTGCTTGGTAAACCATGTATTGTACATATTGTACCTTGAATTACACATACTATTTTTGACATTAATTTATGAATATTAATTTGTTCATTAAATATTAATGTTAGAATATTAAATATTAATGTTAGAAAGGCTGTTTACATGTTAATTGTTTAGGTTATATATATATATATTTATTTTTTTTGTAGATGTTTAAGCAAAAGAAAAGGAAAGGCTGCACTAATTATTACCTCAATTGTTTACATTTTTTAAATTTAGGTTTTAATAAATATTTATGCATAATAAATGTTCATTTAGTTTCACCAATTTTCTGCATGTCTCTCATTTACTGTAATTACATGTATTATATCAGCCTCATATCGTCCAATCAGCCAGATTGATTTCTCAATATCGGCATCGGCCCTTAAAAATCCCATATCGGTCAACCACTAATTCAGACATAAAGTACAATGACTTGAAAACATCTCTTCTGTTAAAATAATTTTAGGTAACCAATTCTCACTATTTACTAGTAGCGTATTAGCATGCATATTACTAGCACATTGGCTGTTTATTAGGACTTATAAAGCACATATTAATGCCTTATTCTACATGACCATATTTTAGATCCCTTGAGCCACCCCATACCTAAACTTAACAACTAATTTACTAACTATTAATAAGCATCAGATTAGGAGTTTATTGTGGGAAAACTCTTAGTTAATAGTGAATATGTGTTCCCTAATCTAAAGTGTTACCTTAAAAGAATTTAATTCTTGGGGGAAAAAAGTTAAAAAAAAAACTTGCTTGAAGTGTGCTTCACTGCTTATTAATATTTGAAAAACCTTTGTCCACCAAATCAAAGTAGTGCAGCCAACATTCAGGAAGTTACAGAAAACAAAACTATTAAACTATTAAAAACAGTTTCCATTTAATTAAATAAAACTGAAATAAAATATACATATTAGATGAAAAGCATAAACTTAAAAAACGTGTATTGACAGCTACTGTAAATTAAATAAGTTTAAACTGAAGTACTAAAATTACTAAAACTACAAAATTAAAATATGAAAATAAAATAAGTTTTTAAAAACAAAAACTAATACAAATGACAGAAGTGCATAACAAAATTGCTAAAACTGAAATGCATATTGTATGAAATGTAAATGTATATTTTCACTAAAATGAAAATATAAAAATACAAGACAAGGTTAGTTCAGGCTGTCAATTTAATATTAGTATTTTTCTACTAAATTAAATTTTAAAACTAAATTAAACTAATTGAAATTAGTTTGACGATTTTTTTTTTTTTTTTTTTTTTTTTTACTTATTATGAATGCTCTGTTATTGACCCATATAACAACATTTGAAAAAATATTACTTGTCTTACACATTTAGTATATGCTGTGGGGGTTATGAATGATGTCTCAAATTGTGCAGCTTGTTGAGGAGAGGTGTGCGATTACTCACTTTTTTTGCTTTGATACTGCTATTATATTTTTTGTGCAATTTGCCATTTGTGCATGGAAGATGTTAATATGGATGAAAAATCCCATAGACTTAAACTGAAGGAAGCACCTGTCATAGACTCAGAAAGCAACCACCCAGATCTGCATAGAAACGGCATAGAAACACTCTGGGAATCACCCACAACACCTTGAAATGGTTCAAACACCATTCACATTTTCTTCAGCAATGTTATTCTAATTTGAATTTTCCTTACGAACAGCCCATCATTCACAAAATTATTCAGGAGCCAAACCGAAAAAGCATCAGGCGTCACACAGGACACATGGTCTGCAATCACAGTCTCTCTCATTTCCAATGAATGCTTTGATAAGGCATTTTACGGCATCAGTCTGTCCACTCCATTATGAAGTGACACAGATTGGCCGTGACTATCAAAAGAGTCTAAATCACACAGCTGTCGTGAGTTTGCAGCTTAATGAGTCACATTCAGCAGACCGGTCGAAACGAGAAGCTGTTTGCCTCTTTATCAGGAAAACCTGGCCCATATATCAGCGGTGTGGCCCGGGACACGAGCACACAGAGAGGGGCAGTGTACGCCGGTTGCTGGAACGGCCGTCCACTCTCACAGAGGTGGTTTTGTGGGACAGAGAGGATGCTGGGTAAATTTACACTAAGGTCTTTTGTAAAGAGAGTCATACAGTAGGCCGATCAAACAGAAATTCAGGCGCTCTGTAGACCTTAGCAAGGAAGGTTTGACTTCTTAAAGGTCAACGGTAAAGAGTCTCAACGTTCACTTACTGCTGAGGCACGTCACAGGGTTGGGCGAAAGGGAAATTTTGAAACACCTCGTGACATTTACTTTGAGTCTAATAATCGACTTGTGTAATGGTATCAGATCTGTGTGATGTGCAATGTCAGTGCGTGCGTGTCTAAATCTGGAAAATCAGTGTTCATGTGACATCTTTGATTCACTCAAAGTTTGCTGCTGTCATTGATTATTTTCCTTATTGTAAGAAGGATAATGCAGAGGTTGATTGATATAAATGAACGTTATGCAAATGTTGACTTTGAACATTTTACTTTTTTCTTTGGTAAAGTGTAGGGTGGATGAGTTGTCAGTTCAGGACAGATTGTCATGATGATTTATGTGTGTTGTTAAAGGTGAGATGCATGCTGTTTTGATAGTTTGTCACGATTTTATCTGCTACTGTACTGCTACTTTACCCTGCATCACATGAACAACAGAAAACACACAATCTGCATCAAAAGGAAAAATCTCAATCAGACTGAAAGAAGATTTTAAGTAGTTTTTTTTTTTTTTTTTTTCCAAAACTAGTGTGTTTTAGTGGTTGTTATAGGGCATAACTATACTTTTACTTTGGAAAACCACAGGGAAACTCTCATATTATTAATATTATACTAAATACTATATATCAGTATTATTATTATTAATATTCGGGGTCAGTACGATTTTTGTGTTCACCAAGGCAGCATTTATTTGATCAAAAATACAGTTAAAAACAGTAATAATGTGACAATTAAGCAGATTTTTTCTGTAATAGTGAGTATTCAATGAATTTTTTTTTTTTTTCAAAGATGTCTAAATTACTACTTTCAATCCTCTGATTGTATCAAAATGATCCCTTCCATGATTTTAGGCGTCACTCGTTGACAGTGGCACATGCTTGGTTTCATTTAGGCCCTTGGTGAAAGTTGCCCACTCGTTGTTCTCTCTCAAGCTCTCGTGGTGAGGACATATTAATGCTGTTATTCGTGTGTATCCATGCCAGGCTTCAGATTAAATGGACTCCATATGTGAAACATCTTGAGCGCAGGAGGCTTCTCTCAAATGACCTTATTCTTCAGGAGTAATGCACTGTATATCCCTCACAGACGTCAGCAGGGTTAATACAAACCCTTCGCTCGCTTTTACAGCGCTTACGCACATGGCATCCGGAGCTCATTGTTGGATGTGGTCACTTTATTTGTAGATGCTCACTGGAACTCAGTGATTAACTCATTAATTATACTCTAGGGATCGGATTTATTGAAGCGTTAGCATTCACGCTAATCTATGCATGTGGTATTTCTGCCACATGACCAGTCTTAACCGCAGTAATTAATTGGCTGTCTTAGTCAAACCACACTTGCTGAATGTTTTGTTTCAATCAGGCCTGTTTTCTTGATAAATGTTCAGATTGTTTAGTCAGTTGCTCATCATCTGGTTGTTTTGATGCCTTTAAATGACAATGGTTTGCCTTAAGATATTATTGTGATTTAAAAAGTTGTTGGGGATAATGTGAGGCCAGAACAATACACAAGTTTATGAATAGAGGCACTTCTAGTAATCTCGATTCACATACCACTGCGTTTCTGACTGTCAGAGTGCAGTTCATAATGCAACGCCAGGACATTTTGCATTGTCAGCATTGCCACAGTTTTTTTTACCAGTTAAAAAAAACAACACATTACAAAGGAAGTCCACAGGGCCAAGATGTAAGCATTACATTTCCAGTTTCAAGAGTAGCGACAGGATAAACATCACATTATACATGTTATAATGAGACTAGTGTGATAAATTACACTACCATTCAAAATGTGGTTGTACTTTATGCTCACCAAAGCTGCATTTATTTAATCAAAAATACAGTAAAAACAGTGCTGTTGTGAAATATTATTGCAATTGGAAATAATTGTTTATATTTTAATATATTTTAAAATGTATTTTATTCCTATGATGGCTGAAGCTGAATTTTCAGCATCATTACTCCAGTCTTCAGTGTCACATGATCCTTCAGAAATCATTCTAATAAGCTGATTTGCTGATCATTGGAAAACATGATTTTTTAAAGATTTTTTTATTAATAGAATGTTCAAACGAACAGCATTTATAAGAAGTATTTGTAACATTATAAATGCCTTCACTGTCACTTTAATGCCGCGATTTATTCCTTGCTGAATAAAAGTATTTGATGTAGAATTTACTTTAATTTTCACTAGAAATTGTGAAATTGTTAATTTCACAAATAATTGCAAAGAAACAAGTAACACATTTAAATAAACATTCTATTTTTAAGTAAAAAAGACTGAAATAGTACTTTCTTATAAAATGTATTCCAATAATATTTGCTTTGTTTAACCTCAAAAAATCGTGTATTATTACTTTCTTTAAAAAAAAAAAAAATTCCCCCAAATTTTGGAACGGTACTATTTATTGAGTCTTTCAGCTGCATCACAATAGATAAAACTGGTCAATTTTGAAATGTCAAATAAACTGTGGACCCCATTGACTTTAATTATATGGACAGAAAAACATTCTTCAAAATGATGACAGAAGTTTAATTAATCCTTTAACTATTGAATTCGGAACTTGTTTAAGTTTGTTAAACAAATTCATGCTTGCTATGCATTGATCATGCACAATGCTGGGTAATAACTGATTACATGTAATCTGTATTACGTAATCAGATTCCAAAAATTTAGTAGTTGTATTACGTGATGTTGATAATAAAGAATGGGATACATTTGATTTCTCTTTTATAACAATAATCCCATTCAAATTTATAAACAAGTTACAGATCATAAGTAATCTAAAAGTAATCCAAAAGTAATCAGAATACATTAACTAAAATGAGTAATCTAAATTACATTACTGACTACAATTTTTCCTCATGTAACTTGAGTAACAGACTACAATTTGTGAGTAATCTACCCAGGACTGATAATGCATTTGCATACTTGTATACAGTATGTATCTGAGATTTCTGGTGTTGTGTGGAGTTGTGTAATACAGATCCGTGAGTAGAGTTTGAACTGGAAGCCAGATGAACTTGTCAGTGCAACATTTCCCAAGGTCAATAAATGTTCATTTAGACAACATCTCATTCTTTCTTCATGCAATGTTTTGCCGTCTTTGTGAAATAGCTGAGGCCTGATGGGAGACTCCAGCCTGAGCGTCGCATGGAAATCTGCTCCACGATTTAGCGGTGTCTCAACCTCAGGGGAAGTGGTTTACTTTGCTTGGCTCCTGTTGAGCTTTGACTGGATGCTGGCCAGCAAGGGGGGTAAAGTTTGCCTCTCGGGTTGCCCCTGCAAACACAGCCCTGGCTTTGATTTCATAGCTCCTTCTCGTTAGCCCTATTGGGGATCAAATGGAGGTGGTGGTTGGGGGTCCGTGATTTGTGATCTCTCAATAAATATAAATGCTGATACCACCTTGGAAAAGCCTTGTGTCTACTAAAAGATCAAAGTTAATGCTCACTGTGAGAGTGGTGGAGTCATTCAAACTGATGGATGCATTGCAGACCCTTTCTGCAGGATTTGTAGCAATTTCTCTCAGCATTAGGCCATTTCCATGTTGTCTTGTCAAGTCTTTGTACAGTCTTTATTCTTTATTGTCACTGGTAGGCTATATTTTCAACTTGTTAAATTATACCA
>NW_015555703.1:346801-378758 GCF_001515605.1 Sinocyclocheilus anshuiensis
CCCCCAATTTTTTTTTTTTTTTTTTGCTTTTTGACATTACTTTCATGATATTTAAGCACATTCTCACTCAATACCATAATACAATTCTATAATTCTCATTACTCTAATGCTAAAAAATAGTTGATTATATAATATTTTTATTTTATATTGTTATATTTTATTTTAATTATATATTTATTTTAATATTATATATATATATATATATATATATGTGTGTGTGTGTGTGTGTGTGTGTGACCCTTTCCCAATGGAAAGCTTATTTATTCAGAAGATGATGTATAAATCTTGATGTGAAAAATTGACACTTAAGACTGGTTTTGTGGTCCAGGCTCACACACACACACACACACACATATATATATATATATATAGAGAGAGAGAGAGAGAGAGAGAGAGAGAGAGAAAGAGTTGTATTAAAGTATGTTTTAAAAAAATTTTTTTTTTTTTTTATAATGCTAAAAATAGTATTTGGAAAATGTCCTGGCAGAAAATTACAGCACTTTTAATTTATTTTTTATTTATTTTTTATTTTTGCATCATAATCACTGCATCATACAATGCATTTATGACACTGCATCATGCATTTATGACACAAGAATCAGCATTGAAAATATAGAGTTTTACAAAAATAAAAACTCAAAAGTACACATATTATGATAATGAATTAACAACAATTTTACAAATGCATTGCAGTCCTAAAAATAGGCATCATTTTCTTGTTGTTTTGGGTTGAAATATGACCTGTGATGTGTTTTTTTGTTTTTTGTTTTTTTATGAGATTCATCCATCAAGATAATTTACTAACAATATAATTGAGCATTAATCATTCTCTCCTCAATTTGGTTTCAATTAACTACATTTTCAGTCAACAGAAGAGGAGAGAAATAGGGAATGAGTTTTTGAGTCCCTCCCACTAAGCTCCCCTGGGTCTGAGGCTCATTGACACATCAGCACAGAGAGAGAGAGAGACTGGCAGACAGACTGCACAGTAGGTGAGTTTGGAGACCGAGCTGGTGACACAATGGAAAAGACTATGAAGCGAACAGTGAGCTATTAATCCAGCTACTATCAGTGCAGAATGACTACATCAGCAGCACTCAGCCCACCATGAAAGATCACTGCTCCTCTATCTGCACCGCTCCCGCCGGACCACCTTTTCGGGCCAAGCAGCAGAGGCTGGATCCTGAATACATATCCGTGTGTCTCTTACCAGATGAATCCTACCAGAAGCTGGCCGTGGAGACCATGGAGGAGCTAGACTGGTGCCTGGACCAGCTGGAGACCATCCAGACGTACCGCTCCGTCAGTGACATGGCCTCCAACAAGGTGAGACGGCAGCTCGTCTACTCCCACTTTACCTCTGCGTTGCTGCAAACAGCAGGGCATCTTTATGCATGTTTTCACAGAAATTCAAATTTCAGTACTCTTAGAAATAAAGGTTCTTTATTGGCATCTGTTGTTCCATAAAGAACCTTTAACATCCATGGAAACTTTCCATCGCACAAAAGGTTCTTTATATTAGAATAAAGGTTCTTTCGATGTTCTTTACACTAAGAAAAATGGTTCTTTTAGGAACTGTTCATTGAAAGGTTTTTTAGGGAACCAAAAAAGGTTCTTCTATGGCATCTCTGCAAAACCCCTCTTTTGGAACGTTTATTTTTGATGAATGTATTGCAAACTTTGTTTGTTTGAGAATTTTCTGTTTGTGTTAGAAGAGTAGTTTTTATTGCTTTCACATTTGTCTGTAATTTCGAGGCCTAACAAGTCAAAGTTTTGTTGGAATACCAATGAGATGCAATAAGGAGGATTTGACAATCTCTTGTGGCATTCTGCAAATTCTACTTAAAGGGATGGTACACCCAAAAATGATAATTCGTTCATTCATTCACTCACCCTCATGTCATTGCAAACCTCTATGCACACAAAAGAAGATATTTGGAAGAATGATTGCAGTCAAACACTTTTGGTTCCCATTGACCTCCATTGTATTTTTTATCCATACAATGCAAGTCTATGGAAACCAGAGGTGTTTAGTTAACAACATTCTTCAAAATCTCTTCTTTTGTATCCAGCAGAAGAAAGAAATTCATACAGGTTTGTAATGACATGAGGGCGAGTAAATTATGACAGAATTTTCCTTAAACTAAACTATCGCTTTAAGTATCTTTTATGATGATTTATATCTGATATTCAGAGTTATTAGTTGCTTGTCTTTGACATAGTCATCTTATTACCAGAGTCTGCTGGTGCTGGTTAGTCACAGCTCTCTAATGCAGTTTTGAATCCTGGATTTTGTTTGTGTGTGTGTTGATACATGAATAGAGTAAGTGGTTGGTCTTGTAGAACAGTGTCTAATAGGTTAATACGTCATTAATGATGAGATGTTGACGTGAGATCTAGAGATATTGCCACATTTATATGTCAACAGGAAATCGTGCTATGAGAACTTAATTGATTGCCCGATTGTTACCCAAAGAATGACAGAGGAAACACTGAAAATAATGCACATTAAATATAATATCTTAGTTTATATCCAGTTTGTTGTCTTGATGAAAGGCACCTGGCCCAAACAATTATTTTATCTTATAAGTGATTATTTCAAAATAATTGATTATGGTTGCTTTATTATTTATAGTTGAATATTTCTTTGAACTGGAAAGGCAAGACATAATGAAATTCAGCTACGTTGTGCAAGTCTACAATTCACGTCATCAAATATGAAAGACAAAAGATCGAGTCTTCTTGTCATGCCTTTGAATTTCTCTGAGTAGTAATTGAGTGAGTTCCACCCATGTGTGCAGTCAACATGACTAGCGTGGTCTCAGTGCGCTTCTACCTGAGGCTGCAGACAGAAAGGGGGAGGGAGGTGCTGTGAGTCGTGAGGGAGGAGGGCACGTCAGCGAGGTGAATCACTCGGCACTTTGTCTAACGCATTTCCTGACACCCGTCAAAGTGAGCTCACAGGCACTGCCTTGCCACATGCTCACCAATAGTGCACGAAACACCATCGCTGCAACAATGGGACTATGCTACTCCGAGAAAAGGAGAAAGTTTGGTGTGCTAAAAAGCTGGACAGAGGTGAGTTAGTGCAAGGTTTTGTGGGATTTTTGAACAAATTCTGGCTTTGCTCTGGGTTTTAATGCTGAAGCAACTGATTTCATCTGTGTTATTGGAGATTGGTTGTCCTCTTTTGTTTAAGCGAACAAAAGAGCAATTGGGTTGTTTTGACCCAGTGGTTGGGTTACTACCCAGAAGGTTGGGTTAAACATTTAACCCAACCGCTGGCTCAAAACAACCCAATTGCTGGGTTTGTCCCTATTTTACCCAGCACTGGGTTGTATTTAACCCAACTTTGGGTCAAATATGGACTAACCCAACTTTTGGGTTAAAAATGTAATGTAAAAATTTAACCCAACAGTTGGGTTAGTACATATTTGACCCAAAGTTGGGTTAAAACAACCCAGCATTTTTTAGAGTGTAAGGTTAAATTTAAATAATTGATACTATTAATTTATGTTTACAAATATAAATTTATTTACAATCTTTTAGAATGATATCCTGTACTATAAAATGTATATTATATTTTATAATAATTTATTATGAGGTTAAATTTAAATAATTAATTGAGACCACTAATTTATTAAAAATGCAATTACAAATAATTTAAAAACAATTTCTACTTTTAAAATGGTATCCTGTACTATAAAATATGTATTATGTTTTATAAAAAAATGAATTAAAATAAATTGGAAAAATTAGTAATTGTTAAATAATTGTTTTTAGTTATATAAGTATTTTTAGATTTGAACTACTAAAACATCTAGACTTGTTTACCTCAGTTCAACAGTGTCTGGTTCTAGTATAATATCAGCTGAAGTGCACTTAAACATTGCATTTATGCATTTAACAGAAGCTTTCATCCAATGCAACTTGCAAGACATATATTTTAGAAATTTTGCATTTCCTGGGCAAAAAAATAATAATTGCTTCATTGAGTAAAAATAGGCTGTTGCAAAACCATGTCTATAGCTTCCCAGTAGAACAACGTATTGCGGAAATACAGCTTATAGGAACAGATATGTCACTTGGTATTAAATGTTGAGGATGTGCAGGGCTGATTAATAATTTTAGCATTTGTGTGTGAGTTGACTGCATGTTACTTCTGTCTGGCTGGGGCCTTTTTCCCATGCAAACATTCATGAGAATTTGCTCAGATATAATGATAAAAAAAATACCAAAATACTACAGACCAAAGACCGTAAGGGAATTATAACTAAAGTTGCTTGTAGCAATTGCATATACATTTAAATAAATAGAAATTGTTAGTTCAGCAAGTAAAAAAGCAGTGGATGTGGAGTGTAAAGACAGGAGAGAGAGAGAAAGATAGACAGAGAGAAGGAGGGTGAAAGGGAGACTGAAAATAACCGAGAGAGAAAAAAGACTCAGTGTTGGAAACGCACAGTAGGTAAATGCAGCAGATCTCGTGGAATTCTGTCTGGATCTCTCCTGGCGGTTGCTGTTTATCTGAGCCTGGCTGGGATGTGACAGGGAACACAGAGGGATGAGATGAGGAGAGACGGTGTGGAGCTGCTGGAGTCAGTGCTGCGCTTTAGTTTGAGCTGAAGCGAGATTAGAGGAGTTCAGGGTTTAGGCATCTAACGGAAGACTCCAACATGCCTGAAGTCAACTATTTGCTCTCGGTGTCCTGGGGTTACATTAAGGTGTGTGTTTGTGAGAGAGTTATTCACTGGCACACATTGTTTGCCATGTATTGGACGTTTAATTTGGATGTTGCTTGAGTTTCTTGCATTGCTTGGTTAAAATATAATACGAGGACTGGCAATTCATGCAATGAGAAGTTTAGAAATATTGATACTGTATAAAGACTTGTCTTGTTTGTGTTTTAGTTCAAGAGGATGTTGAATCGGGAACTGACACATCTGTCTGAGATGAGTCGCTCTGGAAACCAGGTGTCTGAGTTCATCTCCAACACATTCTTAGGTGAGTCTGAACATTCTTTTCATTATCTTCATAACTCTTGTAAGGAAACATATTACATAGTGACTGATAGTTCCTTTGTAAACCCTTATTCTAGAAATAGAACATTCATTTTATTGCTTATATGAATAGAATAGAATAGAATAGAATAGAATAGAATAGAACCATAGGCGGAGTGTGTGTAAGGCTGGGGAAGGCTTAGCCACGGGGTCTTGGGGCAAAAATGCCACTAAATTGGACAAAAATGTCCCTGCACAAACAAATTAAATCTATTACGTCTGTTGCTAACAAAGTGTAAATGAATAGAAAAAAATGTATCACTATTATAACTGTTTTCAACATCGATAATAATAATAAATGTTCCTTGAGCATCAAATCAGCATATTAGAATGATTTCTGAAGGATCATGTGACACTGAAGACTGGAGTAATGATGCTGAAAATTCAGCTTTGCATCACAGGAATAAATTACACCTTAAATTATAATACAATAGAAAACAGTTATTTTAAATTGCAATAATATTTCAACATTTTCCTATTTTTAGCATATTTTTGATTAAATAAATGCATCCTTGGTGAGCATGAGAGACTTTTTCAACAACAATATGCAATACTAAAAACCACATTAACCTAGAAAAATAGATATGAGACAAGGTCGACTGATTGTTTCCAAAATCCCACAGTGTTTTTCCTACAGTATACAGTGTTTCATTTAGTGGGCTAAACTGAGAAACCAAAACATCTTGAGAAGCCATACTTCAGATGGTGATAATGATAAAAGGTTGTGGATAAAGAGGTTGTCTAGCTCCTCCATGAAAACACTGATATCTAGAAAGAGGGGGTTTGATGATTGCTGAATGTCTGTGGTTCGCCTGCACCTCTGTTATTCAAACCAGTCTGATCTGGTCTGGCATCTACACAGCAAGAGAGTGTGTGAGAGAGAGAGGAGGGCTGAAACTATAGTCTGCGTCAGATGCCACAGGGTCACTGTACTCCCCTAACCCTGCCGTTCAGAGCCCTACAGCCTACACACTTACTCACAGAGTCATCAGAGGGGAGATTTTCAGACAAACACTCTTAACATGCGGTGTTAGCGAGATAGTCTCACTCTCTTCAAGGTGAGAAACAGAGATGTTTAGAAAGAGTAGAAAGAATGTGTGGTTTTGAGGGACGTCACTGGAGAAAAAAATCAAGAGATCGCTCTTTCATCTCAGGAGACTTGTATGGTTTTTTCATGCTAGTGTCTAAGATGTTTCTCTTAAATGACCTCAGAAAAAAATAACATTAGATACAACTGAGTTGGATTGTCACCAGCATATACTTTAAAAAAAATGATACGTTGGAAAAACAAAATACTCTAATTTGTTACAGTCAATTTATTAGTTTTTCGTAAATTTTATTTATGTTTGGTTCAAACCTTTAATTTTGATGTAATATTTATCAAAATTGTTTGTTTTTTCAAAGACACAAGCATTCACACAAAGATTATTTATTGTAAAGACCATAATTAAGTAGTATATTTTCTTTAGACATGAGCCAAAATGTTACTTAACGTAGGTCAGTATAATACTTTTTTGCTTTTTATAACATAATTTCACCAAATTTATATTTAGCTTAGTTCATTCAAAAATATTTATTTTTCCAGAAACCAAATCATTCATACAAAGTAAAAAGATTATTTATTATAAAGACCATAATTCCGTAATGTACTTTAGGCATAAGCCAAAATGTTACTCAATATAGGCCAATATAATACTTTTTTTTTTTTTTTTGCTTTTTATAACTTAATTTCACCATAACCGAATGCTAAATTACCTATAACATGAAAGTAGAATTTTTACTTAAGATAAAACTAAAAACATTTTGTTAGTCAATGTTTAATTTAGTTTATTTACTATAAATAAAGGCAACTTTAAAAGACCTTAATGTTTATTGTGATGTCTTTTTTAAAATATGCATCATATTTTCTGTTATGTACTAACAAAAGAAATGCACGATAATTTCTACAGTCAATAAAGGTAGCAAATATGTTCAAGAGAAAACACTATTTAAACAAAATTGTTCTTTAACAATTTAATTTTCTACGGGGAGTTTTATTTGCTTTTAGACAAACTGAACAAAACAAGTTTAATCTTTTTTATTTAATTTTGTCATTTCATCTTGTTTCAGTGCATATTTAGTTATCGTATTCCCATCAAACTGCTTAACTTGCATAACCAGTAAGACTATGTCAGCCAGCTTTTCCAGAAAGACCATGGCTGTGCTGATCCAGCTATACAGTACCAGCATAAACCAGCCTGGACCATCAATCTAAGCTTTTCTTTTCATCAGGGAATACTTAGCTGTAGCATAAACTGTTGAACTTGACAGAAAGGTTCTTGTAGGTGGCTTTCACTAACATTGAACTTCATTTTGCTGACTTGAACTCACTCAGTGAGTCTGTAAAGTCATGGTATCTGTTGTGAATTGAGTGTGCGAGTGCTGAAATGAACAGTCACAGGACGAAACCTTTCCCCCTGTAGATAAACAGAATGAACTGGAGATCCCATCGCCCACTCCAAAATCGCGGGACAGAAAGAGGAGGCAGCAGCAGCTGATGACTCAGATCAGCGGGGTGAGGAAGGTCACGCACGGCCCTGGTTTGCCCAGCAGCTGCAGTGCGGCCCGCTTCGGCGTGAAAACAGATTTGGAGGACTTGCTCTCAAAGGTATAGTCGTACGTTACAGACCACGTGTTGCATGAAAATTGTGCACTTTTGTCGAGTTTGTACCGTAATTGGACGTATATCCTCTCTTGCCTTTTGTAGGACCTGGAGGACATTAACAAGTGGGGTCTGAACATCTTTAACGTTTCAGAGCACTCTCACCATCGACCGCTGACCTGCATCATGTACGCCATCTTTCAGGTTAGTGCGCAAAACTAAAATCCCATCTCACATGTCCAGAGATGTGTTTTTAAAAATTAAATGCAACTAAAGCATTTTTTTTTCTGTAGGAGAGAGATTTAATGAAGACATTTAGGATCCCAGTGGAGACCTTTGTAACGTACATGATGACCCTTGAAGATCACTACCACGGAGACGTAGCCTATCACAACAGTCTACACGCGGCTGATGTGGCCCAGTCCACACACATCCTGCTTTCCACACCTGCACTGGATGTAAGAAACTCCTATATGTGACCCTGGAGCACAAAACCAGTCATAAGGGTCAATTTTTCGAAATTGAGATTTATACATCATCTGTATAATACATCATCATCATTTGAAAATCTGGAATCTGAGGGTGCAAAAAAATCAAAATATTGAGAAAATCGCCTTTAAAGTTGTCCAAATGAAGTTCTTAGCAATGCATATTACTAAACAAAAATTAAGTTTTAATATAGGAAATTTACAAAATATCTTCATGGAACATAATCTTTACTTAATATCCTAATGATTTTTGGCATAAAAGAAAAATCTATAATTTTGACCCATACAATGTATTTTTGGCTATTGCTACAAATATACCCCAGCGACTTAAGACTGGTTTTGTGCTCCAGGGTCACATATGTCTTATAAATGTAGTTATAATGTAGTAAAGCTTTATTTATATAGCACCTTTTTAAACAGTTTGCAAAGTGTTTTTAAAAAAAACATATATATGAAAACAAAATTAGAAAGTAAAATAGAAATAAAAAATGTTTCACAACTGCATATAACAAAATAAGAGAATAAATGAAAAAAATCACATTCAAATGCTTAACAACATAAGAGAATAAAATTTTAATGTATAAAAATGAGATAAAATTTAAATAAACAAAAAAATTAAATGCATAAACAAAACAACAGAATAAAATAGATCTAAATTAAATGTTTTTAATTTAAATTAAAATGAAAATAAGAGAATAAAGTAGAAATAAACGAATTTAAAATAAAAATTAAAATACAAGAAGAGATTAAAATACAAATAAATGAAAAAATGAAAATGCATAAAAATAAGAGAATAGAATTTAAATAACAAAACAATGTATAAACAAAATAATAGAACATGGTTATAAACAAAAAAATTAAATACAAAACAAAATAAGAGAATAAAACAGAAACATTTTTTTAATTAAATGCTGTTTCTTTCCACATTCCCACACATACTGCCAGTCATAGCTGTTTCTGAACCCTTTGAACTGATTTTTCTGATGCATGATCCCTCTAATCTCTAAACAGCGTGCAGTGTTTTGTCTGCAGCTCATTTTTGCGTTGTCTTCTTTTAACGCAAAAAATAAACTTGAAAAGACAAGCTGTTTTTATCTGCAAAATATTTTGTTTCATTAAAGATCAGTGGCAAAAAGAGTCAACTGTTGTGTTACAATGCTTAAACTGTGTGCAACATGCTTTACTCAGTTCAATGCATTGGGCAAAGCTGATCTTTCTCTATTATTATCCACAGGAGGTCTTTACAGACCTGGAGGTCCTTGCCGCTATCTTTGCAGCAGCCATCCATGACGTGGACCACCCAGGGGTCTCAAACCAGTTCCTAATTAATACCAGTGAGTGTGTTTTTAATCGACATACTGAAGACTATGTATGTTTATGGATCCAAACTGTTGCAGTTATTGAAACACAAACCATATGATAGAACAAAGCCTCAATGTTATGACTGTTTCATGTCTCTCATAAACATCATTGCTGTCTTTACTGCAGACTCCGAGCTGGCGCTCATGTACAATGATGAGTCTGTTCTGGAGAACCATCACCTAGCGGTTGGTTTCAAGCTCTTGCAAGGGGAAAACTGTGATATCTTCCAAAACCTCTCCAAGAAGCAGCGACAGACTCTCAGGAAAATGGTCATTGATATGGTAGGCATCTTTACGCTTTTAGTGTTCACACAACTCACACAGAAGTTACTTTCAAACCAAGCAGCTTTCTGTTGGTCAAAGTGGCAAATTCGAACACGAGAAAAATCTGTGTGGGCAACTTATTCACCCTCACACGAATCTCCCAATTATGCATATTTGAAATTTCATCGAGTAGGAGTGTTTGTTTCAAAACCTGAAGCATTTTCTCACATAGTTTGGTTCATTGACTGTAGGCATAGATCAACATAGCAATTGTGCTTGAATTCATACCAAAATAATCGGTCTGAGATTGCCTGAACTCTGGAGAGGATTGTTTATGCTGAAAAATGCTGCCTAGGCTTACTGGAAATACGCGGCTCTACCTAAATTTCTGCAAAACTCAATAAACTTACCTATACTTACGAATCGCTGGAGTTTCCAGTTTAAATAAACACTAGAGGCAGTAAAACGCAGACAACTTTTATTCATTTTCACACAAATTATGATTTACAGGGCCAAAGTTTTGTTTCAGAAAGCCTAATTTTTCGCACAATTCCTTGCACAATATTATGTTATGACTTCAAAACAATTTTAACATGCTGCGAGACTTGAAAACTGATACTTTTCAATGTTAGCATCACATATACAGCTTCATATGTATGGGTTTTCAAATGCAGTAGGTTTGCCTGGTAAGGGCAAACCTACTGCATTTGCAAACCTACACATGATATGGCATTGCACTTGTGAGGTGAACCACTCCGGTACGAATCCTGTGAAACTATAGTTTGACAAAACTATGGAAGCCCGTTTCCGCCACTGAATAAAAAATAAAACAAGGTAATTACGACTTTTTATCTCGCAATTCTGACTTTTTTTTCTGAGTTCATATCTTGCAATTCTGACTTTATAACACACAATTGCGAGTTATAAAGTCAAAATTGCGAGTTATAAAGTCAGAATTGCGAGTATATATAAACTCGCAATTCTGACATTATAAGTCGCAATTGTGAGAAATAAAGTCAGAATTGCGAAATTGTAAAATCGGTGCCCAGTGGAGATAAAAGTCGCAATTCTGAGTTTTTTTTCTCGCAATTCTGACTTTCTTTTTTTCTCACAATTGCGAGTTCATATCTCGCAATTATGACTTTTTTTCTCACAATTGCGAGTTATAAAGTCAAAATTGCGAGTTATAAAGTCAAGTCAAGTCAAGTCACCTTTATTTATATAGCGCTTTTAACAATACAGATTGTGTCAAAGCAACTGAACAGCATTAATTAGGAAAATTGTGTGTCAATAATGCAAAATGACAATAGTAAACACTCATTTTTCAGTTAAAGACAGTTCATCATTGAATTCAGTGATGTCATCATCCAGCTCAGTTCAGTTTAAATAGTATCTTTGCAATCATTTGCAATCAAGTCAACGATATCGCTGGAAATGAAGTGTCCCCAACTAAGCAAGCCAGAGGCGACAGCGGCAAAGAACCAAAACTCCATCGGTGACAGAATGGAGAAAAAACCTTGGGAGAAACCAGGCTCAGTCGGGGGGCCAGTTCTCCTCTGACCAGACGAAACCAGCAGTTCAATTCCAGGCTGCAGCAATGTCACATTGTGCAGAGGACTCATCTGGTTCCTGTGGTCAGAATTGCAAGTTTATATCTCGCAATTCTGACTTTATAACTCGCAATTTTGACTTTATAAATCGCAATTGTGAGTTTATATCATACAATTCTGACTTTATAACTTGCAAAAAAAAAAAGTCAGAATTGCGAGATAAAAAGTCGCAATTACCTTGTTTTATTTTTTATTCAGTGGCGGAAACGGGCTTCCATACAAAACAACTCAAACTCGTGTAGAAGGAAGTTAATATATGAATGCATTTTTATATCACTTTTTCTTTCATTAACACTATCGGATAGGTTTAGGGTTGGGTTTGGTTTGGTGTATGGGGCATGTTATTTTCCAACATGATAGAGAATTACCTTTTAGCAGCACTTCCCAGACATTTGAAATCTGAACCCCCGTAATACATGCCTGTACCAATGTAATGAAAATGTAGCCACGGTCACATATATACGTAAACAGACCATAAAAGCCAAAAATCTACAGAAAGCAAATGATCTACAGCACCCTAAGTTTCAAAATCTTTCCATAGGTACTAGCAACAGACATGTCCAAGCACATGAGCTTACTGGCTGACTTGAAGACAATGGTCGAGACCAAGAAGGTGACCAGTTCAGGAATGTTGCTACTTGACAACTATACAGACAGGATACAGGTGAGTTCTGGCTTGTGTCCTCAACAACATATGTTTCTTCACTACTTGTTCCTCAAGTCAATATCATTCAATGTCCTGTCTCACAATGTCCACAGGTCTTACGAAATATGGTTCACTGTGCCGATCTCAGCAATCCCACCAAGCCATTAGATCTGTACCGGCAATGGACGGACCGCATTATGGAAGAGTTCTTTCACCAGGGTGACCGAGAGAGAGAGCGAGGCATGGAGATCAGCCCGATGTGTGACAAACATACCGCTTCAGTGGAGAAATCTCAGGTGGGAGTCCAAAGAATCCTTCACATTTAAGTCATTCCTTGTGGAACAAGAAGTACACTTTAGCATACTTTAGTGTACTTACGGAAATAACATACTTTAAAAGAGTATACTTAAGTGTAAAATGAATGTAATGTTTTCGAACACTTAATTGCATGGTATTTGTAAATTAAAATGTATTAGAATTTATAGCTTTAAATTTATAACTTAAAAGTGTTTTTTGACCCACTTAAGTAGAACTTAAGTACATCTTAATATGCAATTCCATAATTCTATAACCCTTGAAATATGGTTAAAGTGTACTGCTGAATGTATTGACAAGCATTTATGGTAAAATAAAATTTACTTTAATATCATTTCTATTTAAACTTGTATGTCAGGTAGTTAAATGTATTTGCAATTACACATTTGTAATGATGAAGTTGCAATTTAGTACATTTAACTAGTTAAATTTATAATTAAAATACTACTTTAGTGTGTCAGTCAACAAATCAAAATAAGTGTACTTCTCTAAAACATGAAAAAGATGAATAAAACAATGATTTAAAATGTACTTTAAAGTAAAACTTTACATTTGACAAATGTTTTCTTTTTACAAGCATACTTAAGTGTGTTAAGGAACAGTAATTTAAGTGGCCTTATATTATCTGCAGGTGCAGATTTAAAAATATATACTTTTTAAGAATTTAAAATTGTTCAAAAATATACTTAAAATTTGAAGCACACTACAAGTGCACATGTAATGCAATTAAGTGCACTGTTTTGTTTACAAAGGATTGGTCAAGTCGAGCAGTTTCTAGAAGGAACTTACCATGTGGTTTTTTTGTTTTCCTTTTAGGTTGGTTTTATTGATTACATCGTGCATCCACTATGGGAGACCTGGGCGGACCTGGTGCATCCAGATGCACAGGATATCTTGGACACTTTAGAAGAGAACAGGAACTGGTACCACAGCATGATACCACAGAGTCCCTCCCCTCCCTTCTTTGAAACGGGAACTGATGGTGGAGACAAGTTTCAGTTCGAGTTGGAGGTTGAGGAAGGAGCCAAGCAGGATACCGAGAACCTGTTAGAAACAGACTGTGTAGAGATAGTGACGCATTCGCCTTCATCCGTCGAGACGTAGCACTTCACTACAATGGCTGTCATGTTGGCCAAATTTGATGACCGAGCAAAGTGGAGGAACGTTATTCTCCTGCTACCTGAGAATCCCTCAGAATACCACTGTGTTTTTGGGACTCTGCCGTTGTTTCAGAGCCAAAAAAGGGAGTGAGCCTACACAATCTAGTTGGAATTTGCAAGAATCCATTCAAGTTGGACATTGCCAGAATGGACAGACGGGCAGCCGTACCAAAAGTGCCATAAACTGGATTTTCTTAATCAGACATTACAGTCTGATCTGAATGTTGGAGTGGGTTTCTGTGAAGGAGAAATGCTGACCCTCTTATAAGAGGGGTTTGTACTACATTGTCAAAGTGACTTTTTTGTAAAAAAAAAAACAACAACAAAAACCTACTTTTTTTGTACTTGTGTGTTTTGTGACTTTTTTATTGTTGGTGTCACATCCAACTACACATTTGAAAACATGAGAAAGGTTGTCATGCTGAAAGCAAAAGCATGTAATTCCCAGTCGTGTATTGGGAATGCAGTCTTCCTGAATTTTGGACAACAGAATAATCTAGTTCTTGTGCCAGCAAACTTTATTCAAGTAATACAAAACCTTTGTACTTTGTAACGAACAGTTTCTCTTTTAAAAGGCGTTCTTATAAAGCGATTCTTCTGGTACAATTAATGTGACATTTTATGTCGTATTAACTAAAAACACGATCCAAAAAGTCCAGCATTTTAGTGGTTACTCTTAAAGGAATGTTCTGGGGTGAATATAAATTAAGCTCTCTCAACTGTATTTGTGACCCTGGACCACAAAACCAGTCATAAGGGTCAATTTTTCGAAATTGAGGTTTATACATCTTCTGAAAGCTGAATAAATAAGCTTTCCATTGATGTATGGTTTGTTAGGACAATATTTGGCCGAGATACAACTATTTGAAAATCTGGAATCTGAGGGTGCAAAAAAAAAATCAAAATACTGAGAAAATCGCCTTTAAAGTTGTCCAAATGAAGTTCTTAGCAATGCATATTACTAATCAAAAATTAAGTATTAATATATTTACAGTAGGAAATTTACAAAATATCTTCATGGAACATGATCTTTACTTAATATCCTAATGATTTTTGGCATAAAAGAAAAATCAATCATTTTGACCCATACAATGTATTTTTGGCTATTGCTACAAATATACCCCAGCGACTTAAGACTGGTTTTGTGCTCCACGGTCACATCTGTGATGATTGCGTTGATTACCACAGAAAATAATTGTAGTTTTTTTTTGTACTTCCATTGTAAGAGCCATTATAAGTACAGTAAGGAGCTGCTATTATAAGTCCCTCATTGTATCTGTGATGCTGTCGATCAAGCTGCACTATTAAACCCAGATTATTTCTTTTAACCACTTTAATATGAGAAACAAACATCCCAACACTCAATAGTGATATTAAACCAATTTATAACTAATTGTTTTATATACTATTTAAAAATGATCTCTGATTCTGTAAATGTCATTACGATACCTTTATGTCAAGAGACTTCAGATTTAATATGCCCTATTTAATAAAGCCCTATTCATTTCTCTTTATGCGTTTCATTTCTTAGAATCTAAGCTTTTAAAATTCACAGAAGAAAGTCAACAATAAACCTCAATTACACAATCACTGATGTCAAACAATGTGGTTCCTCCTGATGTATGTTCTCACTGGTCAGGAACGGGATGTGGCGAACGTGCACAATATGTGTAATAATATGCACTTTTGCTTACCATTTGTGGTAATGCATTTTATGTGTTAATGCATTTAATAATGGAGGGCTATTATTCACAGAAGCTTGACCCAAGTCGAAATTACGGTTACGATATAAAGCTGTACCTGCAAAACTTTTGCCTTTTTTACTCATGTTTGTCATTGTGAAGTCAATGATGAACATGCACACTCTAGAACAACTGTGATTTCACTGGTGGAATCACTGTAATCTCTATTATTATATTTATTACTATTATATACTATCATTTTTTAGTATTAAACCTCTGTTAAAGTTGAGTTGCACATTTCCTATTTGTCCAAAAAAAAGAGATTAAACAGAGAAATAAATGAAAATGTTTTGGTCTGTAATTGTTGCTGTATTTCTTATGCATACTCTAGGGTCAGACAGCCTAGAATTTTATTTTTCATGGTAACAGTCTTGCACATACTACAAACCATATGTGTTATGTTACAGTGCGCCAACAGCATATAATTATGCAATCAGGCAATTTTGCTTCAGTAGTTAATTCAGATGAGTGTTTTCCACCTGGCTGTGAGATACAATGTTTGAGCTATCAGGCTCTGTTAATATATAATTGTTTATGTATTTTGGATTTTTGTTAATATGTGTTCATTCAAAACTAGCAGTGGCTTAAAAACTCCTTGGAACAAAAGTATCAAACGTGTATTTGCCCTTAAAACAAAACGAAATCCAAGGGATTAAGGCACACTAATGGCACACTATTACATTAAAGGGGTCATATGATGTGATTTCAGTTTTTCCTTTCTCTTTGGAGTGTTACAAGCTCTTGGTGCATAAAGAAGATCTGTAAAGTTGCAAAGACTAAAGTCTCAAATCCAAAGAGATATTCTTTATAAAAGTTAAGAGTCAACCACGCCTACCTAAAACGGCTCGTTCTAACACGCCCCCACATATCTACGTCACGATGTGGGAAGATTTGCATAACGCCGCCCAAATGTTCACGCAAAGAAAGAAGGCGTAACTTTTATTCTCGCTGTAGTATTGTTGCCGCCGCCGCCATGTCGTCTCACTCTAGCCCTCCGGTTGTTCCTCACTCTAGCCCCCGGCCTCTGCTCACTCTAAACCGCCGTGTGTGACGCTGTGGCCTTCCAAAAATGGACACGACTAGAAATCAGTGGTTAAGTTGTATTTACAACACTGTTCCAGAACACTTCAATGGTAAGGGGCGTAACATTTCCGTCACACGCTTGAGGTATTCGGCCAATCATAACGCACTGGATAGCTGGCCAATCACAGCACACCTCGCTTTTTCAGACCGATGAGCTTTGTAAAAATCAACGCATTTCAGAAAGGCGAGGCATAGAGGAGAAACAATAACGTACAGTATGTGGAAAATAATGTTTTTTTAACCTTAAACCGCATAACCACATTTCATGACACCAAATACACAAAATAATGTTCTTTTTAGCAACATCATATGACCCCTTTAATACATAAAAAGGCCTTTAAACCAACTTTACAGTTACGTATCACTTGTTAGTTATTTCCCCTGTTTGCACAGACATAACAACAAAACACCAAAAACAGAACGAATCATTGCACTCATTCACCATGTATCAGAGTACAGATCATGCAGACGTGACATCTGCCACCACCCAGAGTACATAGGGAAGATTCTTGGGACGTGCTATTTAGGGTACTGTCACTTCCAACTAAACGTCCCGTGACACTTGGGTCAACTTTTTCCATTGCCGCCATGTCAGGAGCCATGAAAGCTTGGGAATTTTTTTTGGGAGCAGCACAAAAAGTTTGCAGTGTTTGACGTCAAAAGCGCTTGTTGTTCCAGCGTGCAGCACGTGGAAACTCAATACATGTGGGCCACTGGAGGCTTTTCTAAGGGCCCTCGGTTCCAGAGGAGGAAGTGATCAAGGCGAAAACAAGTCTGATCACTTTCCTTTCACAGAAAAGGATGAATTTCCTGATATCACTCAAGATGAGGGCCAGGTTGCATATCTGATGATGCTTTCACAAAATTCATTCAAGGAGAATAAAACAATGAGATTGTGGACAGAGAGGAAGGCAGTTCGAATAAGGTCAAGCATATGCCACCACACTGTATATATACTTATATATATATATATATATATACATATATATATATATTTTTTTTTTATATTTGTGAAATTATGCTATATTGGCATAAAAGAACAATATAGAGTTAAGAGAAGCTCAGATGTTCTGTTAATGAAACAAAGCCTTCTTTTATATACTGTAGAAATTATTTCATGTCTTTTGAATGTGGCAGATCTGACTATTTGTACAGTGCACAGAGTAGTTTGGCCGTTCTAGTAAATCAGTCGCTTTGGAAGGTAATCTGTTGACCACATCTAATCTTTTCTCTCATCCAGCACCACAAACAGAACGTCAAACAATCTGCAAACAGAAAATAAATGACGTCTTACACATTAGACTGTACTACAATGCTGAACGTATTACAAAACTTTTTGTACAAATACCTATTGTGAGTTTAATGCATTTCCTAATTTAATACAACTTTTTCCAGTAATGTGAACTGCATATTAACATTTATTTCTTTTGTAAGGTTAGTTTTTAAGGTTATTATTTTCTGTAAAATGTAGAATTTCAATGCCATTTAATCTTGATTTAAAAAAAAAAGCTGGGTGTACAATATAAATGGTTGACTGTAAATTACACACATTCTTTAAATTTTCTCTGCAATCTGAAATAAATAGTGTGTCTGTGTTTATTCCTGTTAACTAACCTACTCTAGTGTTGGTGCTGTTGTTGGTGTAACTTCTGTGAAATGACACATCTCAGATGAAAGATTCCAGTAGTTGTTCACAAGATTTCTAGATTTCATTGGCCCTGTTTTACAGTGTTTATTTACAATCTGAAAATCAGTTTGGCTGCTGACCCCTTGTGGCTATATATGGTACCTCTGTTGCAAAACAGCTTTAGTAATGCATGACATACAGTGTACATCATGTGCACCAAAATGCTGTGTGTGAACGATCATTTAAGGGGCTGAAAACTTGTAATTCAATAAAATACATTTAAATTTTAGGCCTTTATATTTGACACTTTACTTTTTAAAATTACAGATTCACAGATTGGGGGGAATCACAGATTCACTGACATTAAAGGAATAGTTAAAAAACATTTTTTTTTTTGCTGAAAATGTACTCACTGTCAGGCCATCCAAGATGTAGATGAGTTTGTTTCTCCATCATAACAGATTTGGAGAAATGTAGCATTACATCACTTGCTCACCAATGGATCCTCTGCAGTGAATGGGTGCCGTCAGAATGAGAGTCCAAACAGCTGATAAAAGCATCACAATAATCCACAAGTAATCCACACCACTCCAGTCCATCAATTAATGTCTTGAGAAGTGAAAAGCTGCGTGTTTGTAAGAAAATTAATCGAGGCATATTTTAACTTCAAAATGTTGCTTCTGACTAAAATGGTCGATTTTGATGTGAGAGGGATGGACTTTTTCACTGGAGGAAGCATTATTATGGTTTATGGACTCGTATTTTGGCCAGAAGCAACCGTTTAAAATTAAAATGTACTAATGATGGATTTGTTTCTTACAAACATGCAGTGTTTCACTTTTAAAAAATGTTAATTGATGGACTGGAGTAGTGTAGATTGCTTGTGGATTATTGTGATGTTTTCATCAGCAGTTTTTACTCTCATTCTGACGGCACCCATTCACTGCAGAGGATCCACTGGTGAGCTAGTGAAATAAACATATGCTGCGTTCAAGTCCTCATGGGACGTTCGTACTTACGAGTTGACAAGTCGTAATTATGACGTCAGGTGCGTTCAAGTCAGTTTACTCGGCACAAGATGGCGGTGTACCTTCTTTTAATAAACTTTTTTTACTTGGATTTCACTAGCTGCGTAACAAGAACATGACCAATTTAAGTTTATAGGACAACTAAACTATCAATTTAAACAAAAATTTACTGTCAACTACAGACGTTGCATCCATAGATTCCACCATGTTTCTCATTGACACGCACCCAACTCGGAAACTCGGGGCTTAAAGAAAATTTTGAGTTTCCCACTCGTAATAACGACTTTGTGGTGGCGTTCATGTGCGTTCAACTCGTAAATACGATCTATCCGCCATGAAATTAGCTATATAGACTAAAATCATTTTTTTGTACCAGGCTGTAAACATTTTTTTCTGCTGTAAAATTGGGCATTTTAACATGGGGAGTCTATGGGACTGACTCCCTTTTGGAGCCAGCCTCTAGCAGCCAGTCGATGAATTGCGAGTTTTAGTCACTTCCGTGTTGGCTTCATGAGAGAGAGCAGAAGGTTGCCACTTGGACATAATGCAAAATTTCTCTTGGATTTCAATCTTGGATGGCCTAAAGGCGAGTACATTTTCAGCAAAACATTACAAAGATTATGACATCAAAGTAGCCTACAGTATTTTTCACAGTATGGTGAATGAAGAAATAATATTCATGTATCCAAACTGTTATATTGAAAATATAATTAGAAAATAAAATTGAGAAAAATGCCTCAGATTTGGTCCACCAGCACTTCATATAAATATCGTTCTCAGGATCAGGCCAGAGTCCGTTCGCCCTCTTATCCCTCTTGTGAATGAATGTACGAACCCTACTACGGCATGGTTTAGTCATGAATATTAATTACGCAACGTGACGCAGACCTACCTGATTTGCTGACAAAGTTGCGTAGCACGCTAGTGAATCTTCGAACCAACAAATCGGCTCATGAATATGAATTCGTTACCTGACTGGACGGTCCTGGAAGGTTACCAACCGACGTCGACGGTCACTTCCTGACAAAGCACCGTTTGGAGTCTGGCTTGGGTAGACACAACGAACGGCGTCATGGCGAAGGAAAGACGCCGTGGCGGGTTTGGCGATGACTGTGGTGTGAATGAAGAGAATGAAAAAGAAGAAGAACCTACGTGGACATGACCTTATTAATATTCATGAGTAAAGCCTCCGCCATAGTACGGTTCGTAATTACGCGACCCTCCCACACTCTCTCACATTCTCCGTTCATCGGCTGTCCTCAGCATCCCCTCTGTGATGATGGCGTGTGTGGATGCTGCTGATGCGGCGGTGCCTGGGGCCTAATCCACCGGTTACCGGGAAACCCGAGAGGCGAGGACGTGAGGGGCTGGACAGTATGAGCCTTTCCTTTAACGACCGGTTACCGGATCACTGCTGTATCTCATGTCAGTTTGTTTGTTCGCGTGAAACCGAGGAATGAAGTGCTGCAACCATGATGCAAGGTAAAAAAAATCCACTTTGGGCCCTTAAATTAATCGCTTGTCCGTTGATATTATTTATTAGCGTGCTAATAATATTCCCTAGCCGGCTGTACTGTACATGACATCCGAATGCAGCACATGCTTGTTTTGGTGTCTGTCTCCTTGAAAGAGGTGAAGGATTATGTGTCTCACGTTGTATGGCCAGTGGGCATGTGTGTTTGCACCGTGACACACACAAACATCATGATGCCACATTTAAATTTAGGGTTTTCTGTGGGCCAGATTTACACATGTGCACAAAATAAATCTGCCATGCCATCGGGATGCGTGTGGTCCACAATCCTACCCCCACGATCTTACAGGTCACTTCATGCATTGATTTATTTCCTCTAATTTAAACGGATAGATCACCCAAAAATGTACATTTTGTCATCTATTCATCCTCGTGTAGTTCCAAACCTGTGTGATTTTTATTTTATTTTTTCCCTGGAAAATTGTATTAAATTCTGAAGAATAGAACTGTTTTCAACATTGATAATAATAATAAATGTTTCTTGAGCATCAAATCAGCATATTAGAAATGATTTCTAAAGTATCTTGTGACACTGTGAAGACTGGAGTAATAATGCTGAAAATTACAATTCTTTTAAACTTTAATATTTCATAATGTTACTGTCTTTTACTGTATTCAAATAAATGTAGACTTGGTGAGCAAAGGGACTTCTTTCAAAAAAAAAAAAGTAGAATCTTTTTAATTATTTTATTTATGGTTTTAAGGTTTTGTTAAACACCAACGTAGGATCTTGAATGAAATAGTTGATACACTCTAAAAAATGCTGGGTTAAAAAGGGACAAACCCAGCTATTGGGTTGTTTTGTTTTAACCCAGCGCTGGGTTATATTTAACCCAGCATTTTTTAGTGTACTGTTCTCAAAACCAGTCTGAATCAGTTTTTTTTTTTGAGATAAGCAAGTTTAAATAAAACCGAGTTCACTGTTGATCAGGTTCATATTGGTTAGAAATGCCTGTTTGTCCACAAATTTTGAATGTAGTGTAGTATGGACCACCATTATGATGTGTTTGTGTCCTTTTTTGAAGCTTGAATGCTCCAGTCAGTTCAATCAATAATCGGAAGGAGCAGCCAGTACATTCCTCAAAATTTCTCCTTTTGTGTTCTACGGAAGAAAAAAGTAATAGTTTTGATTTGAATGACACAAGGGTGTGTAATGACATTATGTTAGTGGGTGAACTATTCCTTGAATCCAATCTTACAAAACTGTCCTTATTAAGTGGCATTTTAGATTCAGTTGTTTAAGGTAGTGAGCAAGCTGCACGCAGTTTCATCTCCTCATATTTGTTTTGTAGTAACGCGACTTAATTGCTTCGCGTTTAACCAAGCGGAGAAGGAAATGTCAGCTTTTCCCTAGAGGTCTTTTAGACTAGAGGCATGATGGGTGAACCCACACAACTAAAGGCTTTTATACTGGCACTGAGCCCCTCAAGCGGTCCCGTATGCCAAGATCTCCAGGCTATAAATTCTTTATCTGTTAATATCGACCATGGTGCCAGTTCGTAGGGGCTCTTGTTTCTGCATAGAAGTAAACTAGAAGATAGAGAAAATATTGAAAAATAAGCATTAGATCTTGCATATTTGTTGCTGCTGACACCCTTCCATCATTAAAATGACTGCATGGTCTCATTGCAGATTTGGTCATCCAGGTTGAACATGTGCTTTGAATCCCAGTGTAGAGTAATGCTGCCTTGATGCAAATATATATTTTAAAAAATCAGCATTTAATTCAGTGCACTTAGAATGAGGTCTTGGGGAAAAAAATGTTTTGCATTTTTTAGTTGCAGATGTTGAAATATTTATAGGAAATGTCACTCCCCTGGTAACTGAATTCTAAGTTTGTTTTTTCAGATGCTAGTGAATTTTGCTGTCTACTGTTTAACCTATTGCTTTGTGTTTGGGTAGTTGATGACATGCAGTGGCAGCAGTGTGATATTTACATTATCTAAAAACATTTTGCAACTGCATTTTGCAAATTCTTGTATAATTGGTTATAACAGTTATTTTAAAAATGCATGAATGTAAAATATTTCACAGTATTACCGTTTAACTGCCTTGGTTAGCTCTTCTTTAAAAAAAAAAAAAAGACCTTTATTTCTGTCATGACAGATCTCTATATATTTGGTCTTGGATCAGCTACTCTGCTGCTGCTGCGGCAGAGCAAGTACCGAGACTTGCTACTGCCAATACATCCACAACATGCTGCTGTGAGCATGTAAGAAATATTGCTGCTGCAAATATAACATACATGAAATAACCTCCATATAGCGTACATGAATCACCTCGTAGCAGATCTATACAGGTGGAGCTGGGGAAGGTGGAGGGTTTCTGAAGCAAGCTGCAACTGCTACTGCAAGCACTAATCATATATTTGAATGTTGAGCAGCGAGCTCATTGGCTA
Source organism: Sinocyclocheilus anshuiensis (assembly GCF_001515605.1). Lineage (NCBI taxonomy): Eukaryota > Metazoa > Chordata > Actinopteri > Cypriniformes > Cyprinidae > Sinocyclocheilus > Sinocyclocheilus anshuiensis. The sequence continues at coordinate 369,756 of NW_015555703.1, forward strand.
CCAATACAGGAGAGAACCAATCAGCTGTGCCATGTGATGATGATGTCATTAGGTCAGATTGAGTTAGACCTATCGGACTGCGCCATCTAGAGTTTCATGCCAGAACTCTGTATATACATGTTGCACTATAGAGGAACTGTATATTATTTTGTTCCTGATGACAAACATGACTTTTAACAGGACTGAAAAAGCGTACCCGAAAGGCCTTCGGGATACGGAAGAAAGAAAAGGACAGTGACTCCACGTGAGTAAGAACAGTCTGTGATGTGACCGTGGACATCAGCTCTACACAGATCTCTAAAGGATTTTCTGATTTGCTCACTGGTGCATGTGTAGAAATGGCTGCCTTGGCACAACCTAGTTTATTGTGATTTGAGTGAATTGTGCTTGCTATAATGATTATGCATCGCTAAGACTTAAGAGTAATTTAGTCAAATGTGCAGTAGTAGAAGAGCCAGTCTTTGACTGTTAATATAAAGTCTGGTCCATTTTGCGGCTTATTTGGACCACGAGTGTTTCTACACAACAGCATATTTTCAAGCTTGGCATAAGTACAAAAATGTATATTCATTTTGCATGTATATATGCATATACATGTTTTGCATGTATATTCATAATGCATATAGTAAACTCTGTGAGGGGTCACATAGTCACATTATATTATCTTTATGCCCCAAGTATGTTGTGTATACTTATTGTATACTTATCATTCAGTCTTATGCCTGAAATCTGAACAATTGCTTTCATTTCTTTCAGTGGATCACCAGACAAAGACAAATCTGTGAGTACAGCATAATCCACGTCAGTGAAGGCTTTGTTGTGAAATAATATATCATTGTTTTTGTTCTTACAATGTCTCGTCCCACGTTTCATTCTCAGAAAAAAGCCAATGGTGCACCTAATGGATACTACGGTGAGATTGACTGGGATCGATATGTAAGTAAATCTCTCTGAATGCTCATTTGTCCTACTGTTTTTACAGTTCCTGTGAATGTAATGCCCCATATGTTTGTCTGTTCTGTAACAGAACTCTCCGGATGTGGATGATGAGGGTTACAGCGTTAAACCTGGAGAACAAGGGGGAGATATCCAATCTATGCTTGCATATTGCTCTGTACTGTTTCTTATCTTTTCTGACATTTCATTTGTTAAAAAAGACTAAAAACTATGGAGATGGGACGAGTCATTTGAAGGGCCTTTTGTGTAGTATTTAGCCATGTACTCCTCCTTGTGAAACGAATTTCTTTAACAAGACTCACCAGCTCCAAAAGTCAAGATGTTATTCTCCTCCAGTGAGTCAGAGGGAGAGGAGGAGCATGGGAAGAAATTCAAGATCAAGATCAAGCCGTTGACAGCAAACAGTGGAAACTGCACAGTGTCTACTATGGATGAGCTGAAGGCCTCAGTGGGGACGCTGGCGATCTCTCCTTCTCCTCTGGTTAGTCTCGCAGTTATGCTTTACAGTGCTGATGTCCCATAGTAATATTCACATTAAAATACTGAGATGATTTCCTCTTTTCTTCTGTTTGTTTCCACACACAGAGAAAGAGTCCGGTAAGCAAGTGTTTTTATACTTCCTTAGACCATTAAAGATGTAGTTAGAATTGTATAATATCTGTCACATTCATGGTTTTGCCTTAGTTTAGTTTACGTGTCTTAGCTCTTAGGATCGTAACAGCAAATGGCAGATCCATTTAAAGTGCCCCTATCGTGCCATTTCATATATAGCCTTTCATGCAGTGTGTAATGTAGCTGTATGTGAATGTAAACGATCAGCAAAGTTGTAAAGCCGAAAGTTGCGCGATAAATAAAGTTATTGTCTCCCAAAAGAAAGAATCGACTCTGAACAGCCTAAACGAGTCGTCAGGAATTCGAATCCCACTTCCGTGACAGCTACACGACACGGGGTAATACATTTGCATAATGCTCACCTATGTGCAATGGTCGTATGGTTTCCGACACGCGCTGTACGCGGTAGACCAATCACAACAGACTGGGCCATCTGACCAATCAGAGCAGAGTAGGCTCACGGAAAGGAGGGTTTTAGAGAGACTGAATCTTAGAACTGCTTCGAACGAATCGTTGGAAAATGAGGTGAAATTAAATGCATATTTTGAGAAAATGAAAGCATTTTTTGACCTTGCATGCATGTAAACCTATTGCAGGAGACGCTTAAAACAATATTAGGAACCTTAAAATTGACATAATAGGGGCACTTTAAGGAGTTTACTAGAACAAATGGAAATTCAGTCAGATTGATTTTAATCATCAACAACGCTTGAAGTGAATCTGAAATGCTTAAACAAACTAAACTTAAGCCTAGTTCAAAATGTAGGGATACATGATATATCAGTGATTTTTTGTTATTATTATTTATATATTTAAAATGTTTTATTGGTGTCGGTCGATATTGGATATATAATTGTGCATATTTATATCCACTACTTGTACATTTAAAATATATTTGCCCTCATCTAATGCTAACATCTGTTTTTCACACACATATATACAGTACTGTTCAAAAGTTTGGGGTCGGTAAGATTTTTTCATGTTTTTAAAAGAAATTCTCTTAAGCTCACCAAGGCTGCATTCATGTGATCAAAAATAGAGTGAAAAGTAATACCGATTTTAATTGTATTTTTATTATATTATTATGACATTTTATTCAAATTTAAAATACCTGTTTTCTATTTTAATGTATTTTAAAATGTAATTTATTCCTGTGATGGCAAAGCTAAATTTACATGATCCTTCAGAAATCATTGTAATATGCTGATTTGCTGTTCAAGAAACATTTCTTATTATTATAGTTGTGTTTAGGGCTGCACGATAAATCGCATGCGATATTTAATGCGCATCTTGTCAGAAAGCCGGTTCTGTAATCAGCGGTAAATCTCCATCACGTGCGTGCTTTCACATTGAGCAGCATTAACTACACAGAGCCGTTGTTCACTGACTAGCTGCGCAAAAAATCGCACGAATATGAACGTGGTTTTGCGCAGCTCGTCAGTGAACAACGGCTCTGTGTAGTTAATGCTGCTCAATGTGAAAGCACGCGTTAAATATCGCATGCGATTTATCGTGCAGCCCTAGTTGTGTTGCTTAATTTTTTATGGAAACCGTGATGCATTTTTTATCTTTTATTTATCTAACATTATAAAAGGATTTTACAGTCACATTTGATCAATTTAATGCATCATTGCTGAATAAAAATATTATCAAAACAATTTTACTGAGCCCAAAATTTTGAATGATAGTGCATTATATATTTTTTCATACAGTTTTATTCTCTGGTGCCTTGTACAATTGTACTATTATTTTTATTTATTTATTTTAAAGATATTTAGACAAAATAGTATTGAATATTGGTTATTGGCCATAATGTGAAAATAATCTCGTCTTAACAGTATCAGTCAGAATTTTAATATTGGTACAGCATCGCTACAGCTATGTTTGAATAAATACTGAGAGAGATATGCGTCAATCATAAATGGTTTTTTAAACAGAACTTATTTATATTATTTGAAGTACTGGCTTTATGTACATTTACATTCATGGATTTTGCAGACACATTTATCCAAAGCAGCTTACAGTATATTGCATTAAATTTATACAAACCCATAACCATGCTATTGCTATTGCCCTGTTGTACTCTTTGAGTTACACGTTTATAATGCATTTATGCATCATGTATAATGCAGAAGTGTGCTTCTACATCTCAGTTTTTATTTAACTTTTTAATATCACATAAATTTAGTAGCCTTAGTTTGCCAGTCTAGACATTAAGAAAGAGTAAACACAACTAAACAATTAGAGAATGTGTTGTCAAGTTTCATGTGTGGTTGGTTTGGTCTGTGTGCTGTAGGTGAGGAAAGATCCATCACAGATCACATTTTTTGTTAATATCTGTCTGATCTGTCACTCGCTCTCTGACCAGGTCTGTTCTTTCTCCTTTTTTGCTGATCTCAGAGGCGAAGCCCAGTAAGTGTGGATTTTGTAAATGTCAAAAACTACTACAAAAATGTATTGTGTGTGATACAGAGGTCTGACGCTGCTATCGCATGCACAGTGGGGCTAGAGCCTTTGTTTGGCTAAACCTTTCATTGTGATGATGCTTCATGCTGTGTTACTGCTGTACTGACAGCTTGATACCCTCATGGATCAGTATGAGTGAATCATTAGATTCTTGATATCATCTGCAGCTTCAGCATGTTAGATGTGAATGTTCCAGCGTTGGCACCTGGACTCTGTTTTCCATTAGCTGAGGATGTTTGTCACTCATCAGTTGTGATAAATGGAACTAATGGAAATCAATGTCCAGGTGCCAAATAATACCCTCTGCCTGATATCTCTCAGAATTTAGTTTTATAATATTAGTTGTACTGTTTTTGACTCTTTCATGTTTTAACAAATTATACATGATTTTTTTTTTCTTACTTTAAGCAAGGATGCATTAAAGGATTAGTTCACTTCTGAATTAAAATTTCCTCATAATTGTCTCACCCCCATGTCATCCAAGATGTTCATGTCTTTCTTTCTTCAGTCGAAAAGAAATTAAGGTTTTTGAGGAAAACGTTCCAGGGTTTTTCTCTATATAGTGGACTTCAGTGGGGTTCACTGGGTGGAAGGTCCAAATTGCAGCTTCAGTGCAGCTTCAAAGTGTTCTACACGATCCCAGACGAGGAAGAAGTGTCTTATCTAGCGAAACGATGTCATTTTCTAAAAAAAAAATTACTATTTATATACTTTTTAACCTCAAATGCTCGTCTTGTCTAATTCTGCGTGAACTCTGTGCATTCCGGTTTATGCCAGTTAGGGTATATCGAAAAACTCCCATCTCATTTTCTCCTTCAACTTCAAAATCGTTCTAAATCGTACTACATCGCTGTTTTGCCGTTTTTTGTAAAGGGCGTTTGACCTTCTTTGCACGTTTACTTTGTAAACACTGGGTTGGTACTTCTGCAGCGATGCAGGATGATTTTGAAGTTGGCGGAGAAAATGAGATGGGAGTTTTTCGACCTACCCTAACTGTTTTGAATGGGACTGCACAGAGTACGCATGCGCATTGCAGAGCTACACAAGACAAGCGTTTGAGGTTAAAAAGTATATCATTTGTATTATTTTTTTAGAAAATGACCGATCGTTTCGCTAGATAAGACCGTTATTCCTCATCTGGGATCGTGTAGAACGCTTTGAAGCTGCAATTTGGACCTTCCACCCAGTGAACCCCACTGAAGTCCACTATATAGAGAAAAACCCTGGAATGTTTTCCTCAAAAACCTTAATTTATTTTCGACTGAAGAAAGAAAGACATGATCTTGGATGACATGGAGGTGAGGAAATGATGAGGAAATTTTAATTCAGAAGTGAACTAATCCTTTAATTTGATCAAAAGTTACAGTAAAGATAAATGTATCGCAGTTTCTATAAAAATATGAACCAGAACCACTGTTTTCAACATTGATAATAATAAATGTGTCTTGAGCAGAAAATCAGCATAGAATGATTTCTGAAGGATCATGTGACACTGAAGACTGGAGTAATGATGCTGAAAATGCAACTTTGCATCACAGAAATAAATTACATTTTACAATATATTAAAATAGAAAACAGTTACTTTGAATTGAAATAATATTTCACAATATTACAGTTTTTACTGTATTTTTGATCAAATAAATGCAGCTTTGATGAACATAAGAGACGTCTTTCAAAAACTTTGAAAGATGTCTTTCTTGTAGGAGTTTAATTTTTGGAACATGTTTTATAGTAATGCATGTGTGAATGTCAAAGAAAGAGGGTTTCTATCCCATCATGTCAGTTAATATAAGTCTTTTATAGTCTTTGAAATGTCTTTGTTATTGGCATTATCTTCTTTTGTGACCTTTGTTCCAGTGCCAGATGAAACGAAACCTGTCAAGTGAGTGTTTATTTGGAAATATTGACTTCCTGTGTATTCATATCACTCCAGTTTGTAGATCATAGAGGTCATTTTCACTTTGCATATTCCAGGTGAGGAGATTGCCAGACCACGACGATCTACTCCAACACCCACGACAACTCCAAGACCCGGTTCAGACCCGCCCAGGTTAGTACACCATCTCAAACCCTCATGGAACAGTTTGTGCTTCTGCTCACTATTGAATTACTCATTCTCAATTTAATTACATTACTACATTTCATTGCCTGTATACTCTTGGTATGTTTTGACCTTGTATTTTCCTTCTGTCTCATAAAAAGAGAAAACACAACAGTGTTCTTCGGCTCGCCATTTGAGACCAGTTTTGAAGCACACAACTCAGAAGGTAAAACAATATTCCTAAATAACCGAACACCGATGAGTTACTTTGTCAAAATGTGATTGTGAGAAGTTTCCGAAAAAATGTAATTGAAATGTAAATTAAAGGGTTAGTTCACCCAAAAATGAAAGTTCTGTCATTAATTACTCACCCTCATGTCGTTCTAAACCCCTAAGACCTTCGTTCATCTTCAGAACACAAATTAAGATATTTTTGATGAATTCTGAGAGCTCTCTGACCCTCCCATAGACAGCAATGCAATTACCACGATCAAGGTCCAGAAACGTAGCAAGGAGATCGGTAAAATAATCCATGTGACATCAGGGGTTCAACCGTAATTTTACGAAGCTACGAGAATACTTTTTGTACGCTGTGACGAGTGGGGGCGGGGCCAAGAGCCGTGGGAACGGAGTGAGGCCGGTGGAGTAATTGATAATGAGCGACACCTGCACCACTCACCGGTCTCGAGTCTCACGGAGGAGCTCCGGAAGGATAAAAGGGAGGAGTGACGACCGTGTTGGAGGAGAGAGGACCAGGCCTGGAGTTTATTTTGTGGTTTGGTTTTGTTTGTGCGTGACAGTCGTCCGCGAGGGGCTGTCGCGCTGTTTTGTGTTTATTTTATTATTAAAGTTTTGTTTGAATGTTCGCCGGTTCCCTCCTCCTTCTTCCCGAACTACGAACTTTGTTACATACGCAAAGAAAACAAAAATAACGACTTTATTCAACAATTCGTCTTCTCCGCATCACCCTGGTGCCATTTTGTAGAATATCCACTTCTTCACATTCACATTTTCTTTGTGTACAAAAAGTATTCTCGTAGCTTCGTAAAATTACGGTTGAACCCCTGATGTCACATGGATTATTTTACCGATCTCCTTGCTATGTTTCTGGACCTTGATCGTGGTAATTACATTGCTGTCTATGGGAGGGTCAGAGAGCTCTCAGAATTAATCAAAAATATCTTAATTTGTGTCTTGAAGATGAACGAAGGTCTTATGGGTTTAGAACGACATGAGGGTGAGTAATTAATGACAGAATTTTCATTTTTGGGTGAACTAACCCTTTAAAGAATTGTTCTTCCGTGTCATGCATTACTGTGATTCATAAGGTTTGTATTGTGGGTATTTCTTTCATGAATTTTAATGACAGTGTTCCCGGTTGAGCCGGAGCTCTGGTGTCAGTCCACTTCTCTCTCCTCCTGTGTTCTGAGCAGATCTCTGCCCACTGGAGGTACTGCATGTCAAATGTCCAAAATGTTTTTTGATAATGCCAGTTTGAAGCTTCAGAACTCCCCCAGTGAAGGCGCCAATAAAACACACAATGGTGGCAAATGCTAAAATAGTTTCTTATGAAAGGGCCTGAATCCTACAAAGCATCACATTTCACTGCTCACTTCAGAGTGTGACTAGATCTACAAAATTAACCAGAAAAAAATCACATGTATTAACACTTTGTGCTTTGAACTGGTCACACAAAAATAATTCACTTTAATTTACAATTATTACTGATTTTATTAATTGATTAGCAATGTAAATTGTTATACATAAGGGCATTTTTTTGTGCTTTTGTCATTTTTATTAGTTTTGTTTTATAAAAAATACTTCCAAATAGTTACATTTATTTTTTATTGTAGTTTTATTTCAGTTTGTAATTTTAGTACTTAAACTTGTTAGTTAGAGCCAACATGTCTAATTTCGGTTTAGCTTGTTTTTTTTATTTTGTTTTTTATTTCCGCTTTATTTCAGTCGACAGAAATGTTTTAAAATATTTTTTGTTTTAGTTAGCAATAACAGCACTGCATTAAAGCACACTGTACATAGATGTTAGCATCTGTATGATATTTTAATAATCATAATGTAAATTATTTATACTGTGTGGTATTCAGTAAGGTAGTACTTTTTTCCGAACATGCCCTGTCATCTGTCTTTTCAGCTCCGCCTCCACTTCCTCCAAAGAACATTCCTGTGACCCCACCTGGACGCAGCTCTAGCTCCGTAGAGTCGTCCGGTACGTACTGACACTTCCCATTTAGCATCCAAAATTGCATCATTTCAATCTCTTGAAAGAACAGGGTTCCTGATATTTGATATTTTCTTTACGTTCTTTATATTCTGTGCAGTGGTCCATTCACAGCAGTGACAGAAATAAATGTTTTTATTAAATATTTTATTCAATTTATATACACTGAACAAAATTATAAACGCAACACTTTTGTTTTTGCCACAATAAAAGGCCAACCTAAGGCACACCTGTGCAATAATCATGCTGTCTAATCAGCATCTTGATATGCCACACCTGTGAGGTGGATGGATTATCTCGGCAAAGGAGAAGTGCTCACTAACACAGATTTAGACAGATTTGTGAACAATATTTGAGAGAAATAGGCCTTTTGTGTACATAGAAAAAGTCTTAGATCTTTGAGTTCAGCTCATGAAAAATGGGGGCAGAAACAGAAGTGTTGCGTTTATAATTTTGTTCTGTGTGTATTATTATTATTATTATTTTTTATTTATTTTTTTTTTTAAGGGAAGATATTTGCCACCTTAAAGGTGGGGTAAGCAATTTCTGGTAGCCAATGTTGACATTTGAAATCACCAAAACAAACGCGCCCCTACCCCAAAAGGGTCTCGCCCCTATTTTGATAGCTCCGCCCCACACATACGTATGCAACCCAGGCAACGATTAGTTCTGTGAAACAAAGCAAAAC
>NW_015555703.1:378814-389188 GCF_001515605.1 Sinocyclocheilus anshuiensis
GCGTCCGATCGCAGGCCTCCGCTCCTTGAGTTCTCTCCAGCGCTGGAAAGCTGATCCGATATTTACACGGGTACTACTTCTTGCCTTAAGCCTTCCTTTGTTCCGCAGACGTTTTCCTCTTTTGTTTTTTATCCGCCATCTCTATCTTTCTGTCGCTCGGCTCGGACTGAACGCTCTCTCCTCCACATCATGAGTAGACACGCCCCTTACTGCTGATTGGCGACAAGTTTGTTTTGCTAGTGGGCCCGATTCAGTTTTCTAAAGCATTTTTTAAAAATCGCTTACCCCACCTTCGAAGTGATTTCCAGGGACATTTTTATCTTTATAAGGCCATTTTTTTCTAAACTTACTATTGAATTGATTGATCATCTTTTATGTCAAATTCTTACATTTAGTCTCAATGAGTGAGTCATTGAGTCATTCATTCAACCGATTTGTTCAAATGGCTGACTCGTTCAGCAACGAAGCAACAAAATCACTGATTTGTTTAAAACCACTGATTTGTTCAGGAACGAAACACCACTGTGTTGCTCAGATACACACTGCAGCTTTGTTCGAAAATATTTTCATTGCTGAGCAAAAACAGACAATATTGTGTAAAATGTAACTCTCAATATTGACTTGTTGAACTGTATAAAATCAATATCATATTTGCAATCATGCTGATATCTTTGGGGGAAACAACACGCTTTGAATATTGAATTTTGACAATAAATATCACACACTCCTAGTTTGTAGTGGTGAAAGATGGAAGAGTATTTGACAGCTCATTGTCGTTCTGTCTGAGCAGGTTATTATAGTGTGGTTCCTAGTGTCAGAGGAGATGGATCAGCTTCGGCCTGTCAGGATGCCCCATTATCTGACCCATCCAGAGGGCGTGAGTCCATGCCTGACTTGGACAGTGTTTTTGGGCCTGTTGAGACACCCAGGTCTGGATCAGATGTGGTGCAGTGCAGCTGGGTGAGCTTCAGCGAAGGCTCTCCCGCCAGACCTCCTCCGCCAGATGAACCCGCCCCTTCCCCACCTCTGTCCTCTTCCCCCGCGGACTCGCCCCCGACCTCGCCTCTCAACCTGCCGCCACCCGTCTCGCCCCCTCCCCCACTCCACTCCATCCCACCTCCAGATTCACCTCCACCACCACCGCCCTCAGACTCTCCTCTGAGTCCCTTGGACCTTCCCTGCTGCTTTCAGCTCCCAGAGTCAGAGCTCGCCCAAGAGTCCCCCGTCACCCCTGCCAGCCCTGGACTGCCCTTCCTGCCAGCAGACCACCCTCCACATGGAGCCATACCTTCCCCTCTTGCCTTGAAAGATGACAGCAGAAGAACCCCTGACCTGGTGGGCATGAGGGATGAGATTGCTGTGTTTGGTACGTCACCCAAAGACCTCACAGCAGGAAGCTTCAGAGGAACCCCACCTCCACTTCCACCTCCTACTTACAGGAGTGTGATGGGCTCCCCAGGGCCTGGCAGTGGTGAGTTTGATGTTCTTACTTAAAGGTATAGTTCACCCAAAATTGAAAATTCTGTCATCATTTACTCACCCTCAAGTTCCAAACCTGTGTGAGTTTCTTCTGTTGAACATATTTTGTAGAATGTGCATAACCAAACAGTAGTTGGTCCCCAATGACTTCCATAGTATGGAAAAACATAATGACACATTAGGGCTTTTCACACTGTGCATAACCCAGGGTTATCTCTGCTCTAAACCTCACTTATAATTAAACATTTTTAAATGGGGTTATGAAACCTTGCTCCGGAGCCGGATTAGCACCACTTTTGTAGTGTTAACTCTGCATTGTGGTGCCGAACTTGTACAGTGTGAAACAATGTAGTGTTAGATTGTTACAGTTCGATGATTAGCAACAGACAGACAAATGTTTTTAAGTTTAAGTTTTTATTAAAATAAGTAAGTTTAAATAAAACTATGAATGCTGTCTTAATGGCTAGCACACTCAAATTTCATGATTTCCTTTGTCTACATTTTTAAGTAGCAAAAATGGCATGCTGAAGAGAAAATAGATGTTGCCGCCACAGATTAATTTGTTTCTATAAATTATTCATTTTTGGTCACACTGTAAAAAACACAACTTGAAAAAGTTTAAATGACTGGTTTTGTTGTGCTGGCTCAGCAAAAAATCAATGAAAAAGTCAGTACAACTAAGTTTAATACACTTATTCAACTTAAACCAAGTTTTTTTTCCATAAACTTAAAAAGATGAGTTTTGTGAACAGCACTTTGCAAGTTCATCCAAAAAAACCTCTGCCAACTTATAAAATTCAACTTATAAAAAAGTTCATCTCATTTATGACTGCCCACCCATATAGTAAAAAACAAATGCTAATTTTTGGAATAAAATGTAAACATTTGTTTACTTCAGGACAATGAAGAAAAATGGTTGTTTAGTGATTTTTAAAAGAAGTTAAACGCTCTTTAATGTATAATTGTAAGATCATAATATTGTTCAATAACAACAAGAACAATAATAATAATAATTCTGTACACTTTATTAGAAAATGTCTATGCGTTCATCTCACTAGTTCAGAACACAATTAGCTCGTATGGTCTGTTCTAATGAATTGTTATTTTTAAATAAACCGTACATTTAAAAAATATTATAAGGATGTTTTCTGATGACGGCATTATTTTCTCTCGCGCGCTAAACCACGCCCTCAGTACGTGCTGGTTGCGTATAGTACGTCAACGTAAACTTTTCAAGGCTTCAAACTTTTCAACGCGGAAGAGACAAGTGTTCAGCAAGCGGCCGAAGAAGAGTGTTTATGAAAGAAGAGCACGTGGCAATAATCCAGAGGAATGTTTTTATGGTAAGTGTGCTTCTTTGGTTTTTGATGATCGTTGTTTTTTTCTTAAAGTCACACTTTTCCCCAGTTAACTTAGTTGATATTGGTTATTTAGAAGAAAAAAACACCACTAACGTTACATTTTCTTTGTAAGTTATCAAACATTACTGAATGTTTAAATCTAGCTGTATTTTAATTCTTTTATATGAAATAACTAAGTTTTTGTTTTTTGTTGCAATGGATTTTGCTGCACAATTAAGTTGCGTTTGGAAATCGTGCATATATACGTGTAGTTTATGATGGTCACATACGATTTTTTAGATTCAGATTTCTATTCCATCCAGTCGGAGGAGATCAAATATGTTTGATATTTTGAGGCGATTTTAGAACACGTACTGTTTTCATTTGTCATGCGTCTCCTAGCAACAAGGCGCATGTTTCTGCGTGAGTTTGTGATCGGAACATCTTGTAAGTCTGGTAGTTGTGATCCTCAGTTGTTTAGTGATGGCCAGTGTTTCTTCTGTGACTATTTACAGAGTCGGGAAGTGTATGATGCCTAACGTTTTAAAGTCTGTGCATTCATTTGCGTTTTATTAACCTGATAATTCACATTTGTGTATTTCCTTATGCAGATCCTGAGAGCACACTTAATTCATTACAGGTGCTAGAAACACACCGGCGCCAGTCAAAATCTGCTGCTGAAACACTACAGGCTCAAGCATTGGGTGTACCCTTGTGCCTGTACCCTGATTCTTCTGCACTTTCAATAAACCAGGTGCGTTAAAAACTCAACTACTTGGGGTCCACATAAATTCTGATAAAAGGGCAGTGCATGCTATATTTAACTGTGACCTGTGTGATTTTCACAATGTTTGTATTGAAGAAAACTTTCAGACAATTTTCTGTATTTTCAATTTTTTATTTTATTTTTTTTGCACAAGTGTTTTACCTGTGTTTTGAATTCCGCATTGCATGCAGTGTTTTAGGGTTGAAGGAAATGTCTGTAAATTTAATGGAAAATGTACTGGTAATTTTCTGCCAAGACATTATCTGTTTTTCTGCGTTTTATTCTTCCAGTGCTTTTGTTTGTTGTTGAACAAGTTGAGTTTGTATTCAGTAGACCAAACAAGTGAAATGAGAATTATCCTGAACAATTTTAACAAGCCAGTATAATTCCTATGCTTATGAATCCCTTGGAAATAGCGGTTATACACTTTCATTGACAGTTATTTTGTCTACTTGAGTTTTGTTTTCTCATAAATTTATGACAAGGAATCATACAGATGTAAACTATATATTTTTTTCCTCCTACAGGCAACAGACAGCCCATCACAGACACAATATGGCTCTATGGGGACCCCCGTTTTGCCTCAGGGAATGGAATCTTCAAGATTTATTTGGTAGGTTTCTAAATTTTGTTCTTCTCATATTTTCGTTGATCACCATTCGATTATGAAATGTGTGGTTATATTTAATAAAGGTGCTTGTGGGTTGTTTTCATCAAGTGTTTACATCAGGTTAGAACAAAATGCGCCATGTTTTGTTTGAAAGAGCGTATTTGAGCTTTGATTTTTATATTTACACTCTTGCTCAACCAGTTTTCAATACAATTATATAATTCTTTCTTAAGGCCCTTTCACACGGTACGCGGCAGTCGCAAGTGTCTAGTTCATTCTCAATGGGAGACATGCGGAAAGCGGCAAAACGCGGGCAGTTTCACTGGCGGCGCGGAGGCGGAGCGCAAGCGGTGCTCGTGCACCCAAAATCCTGCCGCTTCCACGGGCACGGCGCTTCGCGGCAGGTGCCGCCAAAGATAAAAATATTTTATCTTTTTGTGAGCGGCAGCGGCAGCCGCGTCGGTCTCAACCAATCAGTGAACATTTAGCTGAACTGGCCATTGGAAAAATAGAGGAGAAGATTGTTTTAAGTGTAATAGATTTCCCAGAACTGTATGACCTATCTAAAATCTCATACAGAGACATAAATAAAAATCTAGCGTAGCGTTAGTTCTGGCAGGTCACGTTAGTTTTCATTCAAATTTTTACTTCAATCGTGGCCTCACAGGTAGGCCTATGCTCTTTAGGCAAATCATCAAAAACAACTTAACTTGTGCCAAACGAAAAAAAAAAGGTAAATAATGACAACAATTAATGGCAGAATGACACAAACACAAATTTCCGTTATGTTTTATTTAGTTTTTAGTAAATACAGAGGTGATGTTGACAATTGTAACTATGGCAATGTCTGCTCCGAGACCGCAACGCGACCACCGCCTCAACTGCACAAAACGCTTCCACTACAAGAGAAAGCGGCAGCCGCACGGTGATACCACCGCTTGCGACACTGATAAAGAGGAGTGAAAATGGGCATCCTTGAAGTCATGGAGGACGAACTCTCACAGAGAACAAAGAGATGACTAAACTTCTGCATCATCCTGGAGGAAACTGTGGTACTGGAGGACGATCTGACTTTTCCCACTGCTTTAATGGTACTCTTTGGACTAAAATACACATTTGAGTGTTTTGCAGATAGGTGCACTTTTGCTTTATAGACCATCCTTCAGATTTTGAAAGTTTGTGTCTCTCATGTACATGCTACTGTTTAGTCATGTTTCATATTTAGTGGCAGAGTTTTGTAAAACGGTTTTAACTGCAGTGCTTAATTTCACTATTGCAGTGTTGAATCGCTTTGGCTTAAATATTTGTGAATTTAAAAAGCATGGTATTACAGGATTTTTATGTTGTGGTGATAGCATTTCTATGTATTGATCTCAAACTCATATGACTAGAACACAAAGATATTTTAGATATTTTCATAGACTGGTATGTTTACATCCATACAATGCAAAGTAAAAGGGTTTCAAAACTTTTAAGATATATAAATATGAGTTTGAGACATAAGGGAATAAATGAGAGAAGTATCATTTTTGGGTGAAATGTTTGAAAACATTGTCTTAAAAAAATTGCTCTTTTGAATAAATGTTTTGTTAATATTGTGTCAGTGTTTTCAGTTTTTGACTTGGACACTGTTTTTGCAGTTTTCAGTTGTAACATTATTTCTTAATACCAATTTCCAATAGCATTTTTTTGTTCAATCAACTTCAAGTATTTGAGTTCTACAGACAAAAAATGTTGAGTTGCCACAACAAGTTTGTTATAGAATTGTTGCACATCTCTAGAAAACTAACAATCTTAAGTTAACTCAACTAAACATTTTACAAAAGTTGAGTAAACAAGAAAAAGCTAGGGGAAATTAGTACTAAGATTTTTTTTTTTTACATTTGCATTAATATTTTTTTACAGTGCATGTTTTATTAATTCCCTTGTTTTAGTTCAATCGTGACCATATTTTACTGATTTGTTCCCTTGTTTTAATTCAGTTATGCCTTAGTCACGATTGAATTAAAACAAGGTCACTAATCGATAAGTTATGGGAACATATTTTTATTTGTGACCATGATATCTTGTTTTTTTTTCCCCTGCATGTCATGTGCAGGGCTTTGTACTAAAGGGCTGTCAATACTGCAGAAAAATAGACACCCAGAGCTGCTTCTATGACTGCGCATATTAACCAAAGTTGTAGTTTTTACAGTGGTAGTTCTGCTGCCTTAATGGCACCCAAAATGGCAATATCACATTTTGTAAAGAGAAATAAATTAGATTATTAATTAGATTTAAATGGTTCTTTACAGCATACTACAGTTTTCGCCTTCTCTGTGAAAACAAATGAACAGTTTGTAATGAACGTCTGAAACAAGGAATAGTATTATTAATATTCTAAACTCATTCAGTATTATTAATAATCCACAAAAAATAAAAATAAATGCCATTATTTTAATTATTATTATTATTATTTATAAAACTATAAATTTTAGAATTCAACAAGTCAACAAGAACCTTAATTGAATTATCTGATTATATGATTGTTGAAAATTGTATTGTCTTAGCATTTGCATTACAATAATAATAACACCACAAAAAAAATGATAACCTAAAAATAGTAACATCTTAAATAACTGGTCAAAAGTATCATTTAGCATCACTGAACCAATCTTTTTACATCAATTTAAACCAACAAAACCCATTCTTATGGGTTAAATATGGGTTCACATTAACTAACTGCTTGATTTTTACTGTGCATTTCTGCCATATGGACATCTGATAAGCTATTACTAAATATAATGTAGAAACTTTAATGTTCTGTAGAGCTGCTTTGCAACGATTTGCATTGTGAAAAGCGCTATACAAATAAACTTGAATTGAATTGAATTGAGTTGAATTGAATTGAATTGAATTGAAATCTTTAAGGTAACAATTGCAGGTTAGCACTTTTTACAGTATAATAGTAATCTGATTTTATGTTCTCAGGGCCGTCCTCTCCTGCACGTGCAGGCACTCCCCTGTCTGCTGGCAGTCCGATCCCTCCTCTACCACCAAGACCATCATCACGACCTAAACTACCACCTGGAAAACCAAACCTAGCAGATCTGGTATGACTGCATCAGTGAACTTTCTCCACTGCTGTGAAACATTTGAGCTCCTTATGAAATTACAAGGAGTGCTTTTCAGTATGTCTGGTTCAGGCTGTTGTTTTTGTTTCTCCTCAGGCCCGTCCCTTCAGTCCCCCCATCCACTCGTGGAGTCCTCCACCCTTTGCTCCTCTGGCCAGAGCTGAGAGCACCTCCTCCATCTCCTCCGTCACCTCTCTGAGCGCAGCTTCCACACCTACTCTAGGCCGAGAGCTCAACCTCTCTGTATCAGGTGGGCCATAACAGCTATTGTTGATTATGATGCGTGAGGAATAATGCCTTCTTCATTTCAGAAAGTTGTGTGAGTTTTGCATGATATTAGATCTACTTCTGTATTTCAGCGTGTTCCAGAGGCCCAAGTCCTCTCACAATGGGACCCCAGGACACTCTACCCGTGGCAGCCGCCTTCACAGAGACCATCAGCGCCTACTTTAAAGGAGCAGATCCCACTAAGTAGGCCACAGAGCACATTTTGAAGTCACCTTTTGAATTTAGTTCACATTTAGTTGAATGAAACTGTCCTTAATCGTCTCTCATGTCTTACTGTGTGTTGTAGGTGTCTGGTGAAGATCACTGGTGAGATGGTGCTGTCTTTCCCAGCAGGGATCACCAGACACTTCTCTAGCCATCCCAGCCCACCAGTGCTGACCTTCACCATCAGCCAGTACAATCGGCTGGAGCAGGTCCTTCCCAACCCACAGCTTCTGTGCTGGTAATATATAGTGATGTCCCACTAGTGAGGGAATCATTCTTTTGAATCGGGCTTTTTAATGATTCAGTCAAGCCATTTCAGAAATAGTTTGTAAATCGTCACACTGTAAAGGAGAATTTTGTTTGGGAGTAAAACGGAGGGGGTTGAAGTCGGAAATAGGGTTGTTGAGATATTAAGATTATGGCTGATGCTAATCATGGTCAGTATTACGAATTCTACATTATTTTGTCTAAAACACAAAAAAACGAAATGCTACGAGCAAATTTAGGCTACACAACATTATAATGTACTGTATGATATAGCTATTCATTTTGAGATCTGCGAGACATTATATTTGCCAGTGTTATTAAATTATTAGTATTTAACTGATTAACTGTATGTGAGTGTTAGATAGCAGTAAAGGTAATCTCAGTGTGAAAATAGGAAAAATAAGCGTGAACAATTAAACATCCAATATCAGCTGATATATATACAGTATATACTGTATATGTATCAACCAATGAACACTACAGATACATTTAAACATTGTACTATTAGCTAATAACCAATATGATACACATATACTGTGCAATTTGAAACCGTAAACAGCACAACATTTGGAACAGTTTATATAATTTATTCAAAAGCATAACTACTGTATAACAGTGTTGTTACTGTTAACTAAAACTATTAAAATTTGTTGTGTTAATTGATATAAAGCTAATATAAATATTAGATTAAACTCAGAAATGTTGCCTTGGTGACTAACTGAAATATTTGTAAGTACTAAAATAACAAAATAGAAAAAAAATGAAACTGAAAACTAGGGCTGCACGATTAATCGCATGCGATATTTAACGCGCATCTTATCAGTAAAGCCGGTTGTGTAATCAGCGGTAAATCTCCATCACCTGCGTGCTTTCACATTGAGCAGGTTCTCTGCGTGACGGTCGGTCTGTGCGAATTGAATGCGGACAAGAGAAGAGTTCAGCCTCACTGGAGATGCATGATCGACAAAATTTAAACTTTATGCATTTGCCCACTGTCATATTCATGTCATTTTCACTGTGTGCTGTGTGTAAAATGACTGTTACCTTGGCTTTATTTGAAAAAATGTGATTCCCAATGCACACAAACTTCCCAGAATACTGAGTGCCCTGTTACAGTGTTTACTTCCTTTTTAATTATATTTTTATTAAATATATTAATTAAAATAAATAAAATTATATCGGCTTTATATCGGACATCGGCCACGCTGCTTTCCAAGATATTGGCATCGGCTGTCAAAAATCCAATATCGGTTGACCACTAATCTTAATGAATTATAATTGGTTTATAAACAAAATTTTAAAGATTATGCACGTTTTTTCACAGATAGTCATGTTATCTTATGCTTTGAATAAACGTACATTAGTAATATTTTGCTCGATGCGCCCTCTTGTGGCCTCAGAAGAGAAGCCAAAAGCTTTTCTTCTGAATACTATAATAGTATTTAAATAATGCTGAAAAAACACTACTGTATAAGATGCAATAACTTAATGCTCAGGCTGTTTTACTGCACATAAAGTAACTTCTGAGAACTCATTTCAATGACTTAGGTCAATCGATTAATCATTTTTAAACCAGTTCATTGAAATAAACATCCACTAAATTGCTGTTATTGACCAATAATTCTGAATTTATTTTTTTTTTGTAAATGTAAAACAAAAGGTTTCTTGTTTAGTGACAGACTGATATATATTGGACTGCAATTATTTGCAGAATAATTATATATTGGTAATTTTGAGATTATCTGCATCAGCCTGTTAACTAACGAATTAACAACAAAAGTGGTCATTTTACAAATGTACAGATTTTATATTTTTAATTACTTTTTTTACTTTTTATAGTAAATATTTTTGAGTGTTTAGTGAATACAATGTTGTGTGCAGCAAGTATAAATATTGTAAATATTGTATTCTGCTAATAATTTCGCCCTGCAGCGACACCACGCCACCTACAGGTGATTCGAAAGAGTTCTGGGTCAATATGTCAAGCTTGTTGAGTCACCTGAGGAAAGTGGCTGAGCAGAAGCCACAGGCCACGTATTACAACGTGGACATGCTGAAGTACCAGGTGAGATTTTAAATATGAACATGATCCGTTAGTATCTATTTAATTTAAATAAAAATTTAACATCCTCTCAGATGTTTTTGTAGTAGTGTGTGAGATTTGAGATTTGTGCTTACAGGTGTTCACTCAAGGCATCCAGTCCACTCCGCTGAACCTTGCGGTGAGCTGGCGCGGTGATGCCAACAGCACAGACCTCAGGATAGACTATAAATACAACATAGAGGCCATGCCCACCCCCACACCCC
>NW_015555703.1:389302-393448 GCF_001515605.1 Sinocyclocheilus anshuiensis
TGACGGTCGGTCTGTGCGAATTGAATGCGGACAAGAGAAGAGTTCAGCCTCACTGGAGATGCATGATCGACAAAATTTAAACTTTATGCATTTGCCCACTGTCATATTCATGTCATTTTCACTGTGTGCTGTGTGTAAAATGACTGTTACCTTGGCTTTATTTGAAAAAATATGATTCCCAATGCACACAAACTTCCCAGATTACTTAGTGCCCTGTTGGTTACAATGTTGACTTTTTATTAAATATTTATTTATTTGTGAAAAATACATTGTCATCTAAAGTATATGTTTATTTTACACATTTATTTTTAAATCCATTTTCAAATGATTTCAAATTTCTTAAATATTAATTAAAATAAATAAAATTATATCGGCTTTATATCGGACATCGGCCACGCTGCTTTCCAAGATATTGGCATCGGCTGTCAAAAATCCAATATCGGTTGACCACTAATCTTAATGAATTATAATTGGTTTATAAACAAAATTTTAAAGATTATGCACGTTTTTTCACAGATAGTCATGTTATCTTATGCTTTGAATAAACGTACATTAGTAATATTTTGCTCGATGCGCCCTCTTGTGGCCTCAGAAGAAAAGCCAAAAGCTATTCTTCACCATAACTGAAATTATGCATTTTAAATTCGAATATAATTCGAATTTTGATCATATTTAAGTACAAAATTCGAATTGAGTTTTTCAGCCATTTTGACAGCCCTAATTGAAACTATCATTGAATACTATAATAGTATTTAAATAATGCTGAAAAAACACTACTGTATAAGATGCAATAACTTAATGCTCAGGCTGTTTTACTGCACATAAAGTAACTTCTGAGAACTCATTTCAATGACTTAGGTCAATCGATTAATCATTTTTAAACCAGTTCATTGAAATAAACATCCACTAAATTGCTGTTATTGACCAATAATTCTGAATTTATTTTTTTTTTGTAAATGTAAAACAAAAGGTTTCTTGTTTAGTGACAGACTGATATATATTGGACTGCAATTATTTGCAGAATAATTATATATTGGTAATTTTGAGATTATCTGCATCAGCCTGTTAACTAACGAATTAACAACAAAAGTGGTCATTTTACAAATGTACAGATTTTATATTTTTAATTACTTTTTATGAATTTTTTAGTAAATATTTTTGAGTGTTTAGTGAATACAATGTTGTGTGCAGCAAGTATAAATATTGTGTGAGATTTATTCTGCTAATAATTTCGCCCTGCAGCGACACCACGCCACCTACAGGTGATTCGAAAGAGTTCTGGGTCAATATGTCAAGCTTGTTGAGTCACCTGAGGAAAGTGGCTGAGCAGAAGCCACAGGCCACGTATTACAACGTGGACATGCTGAAGTACCAGGTGAGATTTTAAATATGAACATGATCCGTTAGTATCTATTTAATTTAAATAAAAATTTAACATCCTCTCAGATGTTTTTGTAGTAGTGTGTGAGATTTGAGATTTGTGCTTACAGGTGTTCACTCAAGGCATCCAGTCCACTCCGCTGAACCTTGCGGTGAGCTGGCGCGGTGATGCCAACAGCACAGACCTCAGGATAGACTATAAATACAACATAGAGGCCATGCCCACACCCACACCACTCACCAAAATCCACTTCGTGGCAGCTGTGGATGGCGGCGTGCACAAACTGCAGGCAATGCTCCCACCTGCCACCTGGTGAGGATCTGTCAAGAAAATCACAATGCAAATCAACAGCAGTTTGCTGATGTATAGTAATGTTTGCCCATTGGTTGCATTTAAAGGAACCCAGAGACACAGAAAATAGCATGGAAGATCCCAGAGCTCTCACAGAGGTCTGAAAATGGAGGTAAATGTTCTTTCGATAGTAGCTGAATGGAAGGGAAGCCCTCTAACAGCTTTGCAAGAATGCTTAGCTCATGTTGGCAACTGTACAATGTGGCAGAATGCCCCAATGGTAGTCAATTAAATTACTCAAGGAAAGGATTCATAAAGCCCAACTAGCTGTTTCTGAATTACACTATGTATCATACATGATTCCATGGCAGCGTTGAATGGAATTTTTGAATTTTTTTATAGAAATCATGTAAAAAATACCCTGGTTGAAAGACCTGAACCGCAGCTATATGATGCTGAGATCATTAATGTAAGGCTGTTCGGGTGGCACAAGTGCTGGCAATTTGCTGTTCTTTCTGCAAGCTGAGCGGATGAAACATCTCCATTCACTGCAGAGGCTTGTCATCTGCTTTCACTCCCAACTGCAGTTTGCTCAAAGCAAACTGAAATAAATAAATGGAAATGCTCTTGTCGTATTGCTCTACTTTTGAGTTATGAAACATATTTATACACAAATCAAACTCAAATTTAAAACCAAATCTCAAAAGGTATGTTATGCACTATGTTTATAGGATAGTTCACCCAAATAATGAAATTCTGTCATCATTTATTCACCTTCATGTCATTCTAAACTTGACATTCTTTCTTCTGTGGGACACAAAAGAAGATATTTTTTAAAATGTCATGCAGTCCAATCTTCTTTTGTGTAGGTAAAAAGGTAAGCAGTCATTTTTTGAGTATTTATTTATAAATTAATGTTAATTAATGTCTTTTAAAATACATATCACATTACCAAAGTAAAAAAAAAGTCAGATTAACCTTAGTTTTCTTAGCCTAGCTGCTAAGAATAGTGATAAATGGTCAAGTAAAGATCTTTTGCTTAGATGGAACAAGATATCACAATAATATACATTTTTGATCAGGCATTGAGGGCGAAGGAATTCTGTGAGAGGACAGGAATTTGTATGACAGTGGAATTTGTGTCAAAAGTGCTGCAGGAATGAGTCTTACAACCAGGAAACATGTTATCGTTTTTGAACTTCTGGTTCCATCGTCCTGAAGCCATTGGGTTTTTAAATGTGAAATAAGGTCTGGGGTGAACACAAGCTCAAAATATATCTTCACGTTTTATTCTTACATTACATCAATTATAACCCATGCCATGCATGAATTTTATGATTTTTTTCGTTTCTTGAAAAAGGTGATTCCTAACAAGTGACTAACTGGGCCTACAGAGGCTGTCGGGACATTAAATGTCATCAACTATCTTTTACATCCTTGTAGATTTTAAATAAAGATAGAATCTATCTTTTAAATAAAGATAGAATCATTTTCTGCATTAATCCAAAAGCCAATGGTAAAGTCCTGTTGGGTTTTTTGTCAAGGAAAACCGGGGTGATTTTCGCTTACGGGTTGGCCTACAAAAATACATCATCACTGCAGCACTCTATGCAGTGTCAAACAGTGGTGCTAGGACCAATCATAAACAGCCTAGGTACTTGCCTCATTAAATATGCATGCACTTTTTACAGTTGCTCAAACTTCATTACACCAGGCAAAAGGTTAAATGTGATTAAACAGTGATGACATACAAGACCAGAGCAGACCTGTGGCAGCATTTCCACAGATCCAGTTCCAATAATACAGGTTGTGTGCAGTAGTTGTCTGGTCATTGTTGTTAACCCTGTAAACATGCCAATGCAAATGTTAACAAAATGTACTGTGTGAATAAACACTGGTAGGATAATAAATCTGTTGTCCTGTCATTGTGTGTCCGTGTGTCAGGGGTGGGCGCTCTTCTGGCTCGCTTCCAGTTAGCCGAGGGCCCCAGCAGACCATCTCAGCTGGCAGTGCAGTTCTCCAGTGAGGGCAGCAATCTGTCTGGCTGTGATTTTCAACTCGTAGGTTCAGGCTACAGACTCTCCCTGGTTAAAAAAAGGTTTTCTGCAGGTACGTCTTTTAAGAAATATTTGAGTTGAATTTGAGGGGTTGAAATTCCTGGTGTTTCATTATAGTATCTGTACGAACCCTGAAGTTTATTTTTGTGCAGAATCTGATATAAAGATGGGCTGTTTTTGTATTCTACAGGTAAATATCTGGCAGACAACTGACCCGGCCACAGCGATGACCTGCAGGATGGACTGTGAGTGGGACGTTAGGATGCTCTTTTGGCACTACTAAGACTTTTGAAAATGTTTTTATTGAAACTCCAGAAATACAGCACTCAGAATCTCACTTATAATGTCTGGTGTAGAATATCATCAGTGCGTTCTGTGGGTGTGTGTGTGTGTGTGTGTGTGTGTGTGTGTGTGTGT
>NW_015555703.1:393468-394908 GCF_001515605.1 Sinocyclocheilus anshuiensis
ACTTCAGGACAAATGCAATACGTGGACTTTTTTCACTGGGTTCTTGCAGAAGGCAGAGTTTCCTTTCTTACTATTGCACATTCTCGCTCTCTCTGCCCCAAACCAAACACACCTAGTAACATTACAATCTAATGATACCAGGGTTCACATATGGAACACACCTGTCAGCAGTTTTCTTTTAGTTGTTTTGACAGATTCTAAACAATCCGATTTAACTAACATGAACTCTCTCCCGAGCAATGCTACAGATAACACTTTAATGCTTTAATAATGAGATTCAGTTTATTAACATTAGTTATTGCATTAAGTATCATGAACTAACAGGAAACAACATTGCCTAAATCAGCCTTTTTAATCTAGTTTAATGTCAATTTCTGCATATACACTACTGTAAAAAACTGTCATTTCTTTTTTTAAGAAATTAATACTTTTATTTAGCAAAGATCCACTAAATTATGACATTTATAATGTTACAAAAGATTTCTATTTCAAATAAATGCTGTTCTTTTGAGCTTTCTGTTCATCAAAGAATCCAGAAAAATGTGTCATGTTGAGCTGTACTGTACAACACTGATAATAATCATAAATGTTTCTTAAACATCAAATCAGCATATTAGAATGATTTTTGAAGGATCATGTGACACTGAAGACTGAGTAATGATGCTGACAATTCGGCTCTGATCACAGGAATGTGGATGTTTGGGCATGAAGGAGTGAAATTTAGAGCAGAGAATGTAAATTTCGTAAACTCGGAAAGAAATGGGGAAGTGCAGTTGAGCAGTTTCGGCGAGAATGATTCTGATTTCATTACATTCGATATAAATGACGATTGATAATGAATAATGTATTGACAGTAACAAGGTCGCACCAGCGGAGGCACACGCAGCCTATCTGTGTGTGAGAGAGAAATCACAACAAATGAGCACAACAGCATAGACAAAGACACTCGTAAAACATACTGCGATAAAATTGAGTTTTTACATTTATAACATATGATATAGCTTAGTTAAGCAACATGAGACGACCAAGAGAGCGCTGTTTCCCGAATATCAGCACTAGAGGTCTGCTACCCGAGCCCGACGGGTCCCGAAATACTTTCGGGTCGGGTCTGGTTCGGGTTAATGTTTAATGAAGTGCTTGGGGTTCGGGTCGGGCTCAGGTTTATAGCTAAACTAAAACGATATGCAGTAGGCTACGCTGCTTTCATAGACGCATGCACACACATTATTGCACACGACAACACAGCACGGAAACTTTTATTAGTAAAATAGCTTTGACAGGCTACTGACTCGCAACGTGAGGGGGTAAAATCGCTGTTTTTGAAGTAACTAAAAGCCTCATTGCTTGTAGAGAGAGACGCGCAGATGCAGGTTCACACGCAACTTTCATCTCTCTCTCTCTCTCTCTCTCTCTCTCTCTCTCTCTCTCGCTCTCTTTCTA
>NW_015555703.1:395023-398838 GCF_001515605.1 Sinocyclocheilus anshuiensis
CATCTCTCTCTCTCTCTCTCTCTCTCTCTCTCTCTCTCTCTCTCTCTCTCTCTCTCTCGCGCTAATTCAAATAAATGCGATCTTACCGCACTGCATTTCTGTGTCTGATTTAAAGGTGGGGTAAGCGATTTCTGGTAGCCAATGTTGACATTTGAAATCACCAAAACAAACACGCCCTATACCCCAAAAGGGTTTCGCCCCTATTTTGATAGCTCCGCCCCACACATACGCACACAACCCAGGCAACGATTAGTTCTGTGAAACAAAGCAAAACCAATGTTACACCGTGTCTACACCGGACACGAGTGGCGCGGCGCGACAAAATACTATAGAACTCATTATAATCAGTGACGCTGTCTACACCATAGACATACATATCTATGGTCTACACTGGATGCGGCGCGGCACGGCAGAAAACTGCTGCTGCGTTCTATTCATGACATATTGACACAAATTTAAAATGATTTTCAACGGTCGATTTGTCACGTCCAGTATACTAGACAGACTTTAGCTGTTCAGGCGCAGACACTGTGTTACTCACCTATCGAGAAGAAACAAAGCAACCTCGGCATCCGATCGCAGTCCTTCCGCTCCTTGAGTTCTCTCCAGCGCTGGAAAGCTGATCCGATATTTAAACGGGTCCTACTTCTTGCCTTAAGCCTTCTTTTGTTCCGCGGACGTTTTCCTCTTTTGTTTTTTATCCGCCATCTCTATCTTTCTGTCGCTCGGCTCGCTAATGTCCGTCCTGTGCACTGAACGCTCTCTCTTCCACATCATGAGTAGACACGCCCCTTACTGCTGATTGGCTACAACTTTGTTTTGCTAGTGGGCCCGAATCAGTTTTCTAAAGCGTTTTTGAAAAATCGCTTACCCCACCTTTAAAGCAGGCCGAATGCTAATGAGCCTTAACTGACGAAAATAACCAATTTGCACGATGGAAGAATTATCGTCTTGTCGTATACAACCATTCAAAAACTCGGCAGAATTTATGTGACTGCTGCACCTGATGTTCATAAACTTTCATAATGGGCAAGTGTTTTTTTTCTTTTGCCTTGTGAACTGGCCGAACCTTAATGATTCTGTTTCTTTACATGTATTTGTTTACTGACCATTGCATGCAATCGTGAAATACAGCATTTTTTTTAAATTGGCTATTCGTTGTGGGGGGAAAAAAAGAAGATTTCGGGTTCGGGCTCTAAATTTAACTGTGCGCTCGGGTCGGGTCGGGTCGGCTCGGGTCGGGTCAGACGATCTCGGGTACGGGCCGGGTTCAGGTTTCAGTTTAAAGCCCGTGCAGACCTCTAATCAGCATGATTGCAGATTTGACATTGATTTTATTCATTCAATAAATGAGCAGTTAACATTGAGTGACTTACATTTTTTAATAGAATACATTTTAAAATAGTTGTTTAAAAAAATCACATCAGAACCGTCACGAATCTCCGAGCAACACACAGCGGTGTTTCCTTACTGAATGATTTAGTGTGTTTGAATGAATCATTTGAGTCAATGATTCAGTGGTCCATTCATAAAGACAGGCACTTGCTTCATTCTTGAATGAATCAGCCGTCTGAATGAATCGGTTGAACTAATGACTCAAATGCTCACTTATTAACAGTCACTTGCCGCCACCTACTGGTGATTTACTCTCCTATTTAAAAGTCTCATTGCATTTTTTCCCAACCTTTCATATTTGTGTTACAAATTATTTAAAAAAACTAAACTTTTTCCAGTCATGGCCTGATTTTTCAGCATGTCTAGCATTCAACATCTATTGGTACTTTGTTAAATCAATTTTGAAATATCTGCAAATGTATTTTGACATTAAATTATGTAGATTTTCTCAAATATCCATATAAATGGTCAAAAGTATGGGATCATTAAGATTTTTCAAAATGTTTTCAAAAAGAAGTCTGTCATGCTTACTAAGGCTGCATTTATTTGATCAAAAATACAATAAAAACATGAATATTCTGAAATATTATTTCAATTTATAACAACTGTTTCAAAAGTATCATTAAAAAAAGAGACGTTTTTTTATATAAGTACTTTTATTCAACAAGAACAAATTAAATTGATCAAAAGTGTCAGGAAAGACATTTATAATGTTACAAAATATTTTCTTTCAAACAGATGCTGTTATTTTGAACTTTCTGTTCATCAAAGAATCCTGAAAAGTAAAATGTATCACTGTTTCCACAAAAATATGAAGCAGAAAAAAAATGTTCAATATTGATAATAATAAGAACCATTATTAATAATTGAGCATCAATAATAATTGATCATTACAGAGCAGCAAATCAGCATATTCAAATTATTTCTGAAGGATCATGTGACACTGAAGACTGGAGTAATGATGCTGAAAATTCAACTTTGATCACAAGAATAAATTACATTTTTAAAATATATTAAAATAGAAAACTGTTATTTTAAATTGAAATAATATTTCTCAATATTACTATTACTGCAGCCTTGAGCAGAAGAGACTTGTTTCAAAAACATTAAAAACCTTTGACCGGGAGTGTGTGTCATATGTATGGCATTAAATAAATTTATAAATGGCATTAAAAAGCATTAAATTAGATTTGATACCTGCAGAATCCCTGCCTTTCAAAAACATAAAATCTTACTGACCTCAAACGTTTCAAGTAATAGAAATTAACATTAATTATGAACAATTGTGAAACTTGCTAATAAATGTATGAATTAACATTAACTTAGATTAATAATGCTGTAAGAAATGTTGTTCATTATTAGTTTATGATGCCTAAAACTAATGTTAGAGAATTAACCCTTATTGTGAAGTCCTTCCATGCTACAATTAAAGAAATTATGAGAGAGAAATACAGAGACATGCTTCCACAGAATATTCTCTTAAATGCCTCTTGCGTCAGTGTTAATATTGATTTGATGTTATTGGTTGAATGTATGTTAGAATGCATCACTTGTCTAGTTGGTCCGTAGCCCTTTGTTAAATGAAGTGCTTAAACATGGATGTAACCATGACCTTCAGAATTCATGCAAAAAGTGATGCCTATTTTTCTTTTTCTTTGACTATAAAGCATTTATTTATTTAGACATTTTAGGAAAATGAAATTCCATTTGTGTCAGGGATGCAGAATTCGTTAAGTCGAAATAAACTTAAGGAATTGGTCAAATATAAACAATTTTCCTTTTGGTTTTCCACAATGTGGATTTTATTTTCCCAAAACATTGTACTGTAGCAATATTTAAAGATAATGTGTAAAAATGTAAAAATAAAAAATTGTTATACATGTATCCAAAATGATATACAGTAGTTTCTATGTCTTGTCATAGAACAGATTTCCGTTCAAGTTATTTTTAGCATTTACAGTTCATGACGGCACTTTATTTATTAATTTGTTTAAAAGTCATGTAATTTATTTTATGCCTGTTCTGTGGTTTGTAATGGATTCTGAACACTCACAAGACTGTATTTATTGTTGAAAAAGGGAAAGAGACTGCATTTTAACTGACTTGTGCAGAAGAACATTTATCATATCCTTTCATTTATCACATCCTTGTACTGTATTGTGTTGAAAGTAAGGAAATGTTCATCTTTATTCTCAATGCTTTTTGTTTGCTGAGCGATATAGACTTTGTCAAAAGACTCAATGTGAATCATTGCCTTTACAATTGTCCATCCAAGTGTGTAGAAACTTCCAAATGTCTAGAAAAGCCTCAAATATCCATAGTTATAGAGATATAATTTGGGAATATACACTCTAAAAAATGCTGGGTTAAATACAACCCAGTGCTGGGTACAATAGGGACAAACCCAGCAATTGGGTTGT
>NW_015555703.1:399919-400890 GCF_001515605.1 Sinocyclocheilus anshuiensis
GTGTGTGTGTATTTATTACTTTTTAACCCACTGTTGTGGTATTGTGTTTGTCAGCTAACTTCTAACTTGCATCTTGTTCATACATCATTCAGAAAATGGAATATGCAAACATTTCATGCATAGAGTTAACCTCTCCCCAGATTTTAAGAGAATATAGAGACTGAAAATGCTAAATATATCAGAAGTGAAAATAATGTAATGTCTTAAAAATAAAATCAAGAAATATATGTTTAACATTCTTGGCTACTTGTTGAGGTTATTGTCACTAAACACAATATACGCACTTAAACGTATCCTCATGCAAATAACAACATTGCTTTTTATTTATTATTGCAGGGATGAAATTGCCAGTATAAAATATTCTCTGATATTGGAGGTAAAGAAAACTATAGTCTTAAAGAGTCTTAATTTGACCATCCACAAATTAAAGGGGTCATATGATGCGATTTCAATTTTTCCTTTCTCTTTGGAGTGTTACAAGCTCTTGGTGCATAAAGAAGATCTGTAAAGTTGCAAAGACTAAAGTCTCAAATCCAAAGAGATATTCTTTATAAAAGTTAAGAGTCAGCCACACCTACCTAAAACGGCTCGTTCTAACACGCCCCCACATATCTACCTCACTATGTGGGAAGATTTGCATAATGCGTTTGTAATGGGTTTTAATGTTTTTGTCTCGTCGCTCCGGCCGGACACGGCATCAACAGTATGGTGAGGGGCGTAACATTTCCGTCACACGCTTGAGGTATTCGGCCAATCATAACGCACTGGATAGCTGGCCAATCACAGCACACCTCGCTTTTCCGACTGATTAGCTTTGTAGCGTTTCAAAAAGGCGGGGCATAGAGAATAAACAATAATGTACAGTATGTGGAAAATAATGTGTTTTTTTAATCTTAAACCGCATAAACACATTTCATTACACCAAATACACAAAATAATGTTCTTTTTAGCAACATCATATGACCCCTTTA